>NW_006916545.1:13277-63947 GCF_000464535.1 Endocarpon pusillum Z07020
CTCCTTCTGAATTTGTACGACAGTTTTGGCCTGAATTAGAGCCCCCTTGATAAACTTCTCTTGTAGAACTATTTGACAACTCGGAGTTGCGTTTTGCAGACAAATAGCATGCTTCTCAAGAGAACGAGCTGTTAAAGGTGTAGTAGGAGGCCAAATTTGAGCTTCAGAGGGTGTAGAAGATCGATCTTGAGGAGGAGGAGGAGGAGGAGGAGCAATTTGGTAATCTTAGATCTTGTTGAGTACTATATTCGGATTATAGGGAACAAGTCCGCATTCTCAAAATCCATCAAGGATGAAGTTCCTTTTGAATGTCATTTGGCGAATACTTTGAATAGCAGCAAGGAATTCAAGTTTATCGAATTTGCTACATCCTTTTCGAGTTGCTTGATCTACAACTTGAGCATGCCAGTGCTTGTAAGGCTGAAATAGAACAACGTTAAGCGGTTAAAGGATATAAGAAGTATGAGGAGGAAGAGCAAAGACGTGGATTAAGTTGAATTCGCAGAATTCAAGGATCTCATGCGTAAAATGGCTCTTGTATCCGTTACAAAGGAGGATGTGGTAAGCTCTTATACACATTCGCCAACTTTAGCATTCAAAATGTCAGATATATTTGTACGTAAGCTTATTGTTTAAATATCTAGTATCTAATAAGCTAACTAAAGTCTCTCTTTAAAGCTTATAATAAAAGCGCTTTAAATAAACCTTTCTTAGCAAAATTAGTATTATATTAATAATTGCTCTACTAATACTAATAACTCTAATAATAGTTATATAGTTATAAATATTATCAAAAGATATATAATGTCTCTTCTTATATAAAGTAGTAATTATTTATTAATTTTTTCTAACCCTTATTTAGAAGCTTATTTTGTTAAAATTTTAAATATTCTTCTTCTATACTAAATACTTCTCTTAAAGCGCTTAAAATCGCTTAAACTAGTTCAAAATTATATCAGAATTATGAGCAAGCTTTTGTTTAAGCTCTAAGGGCTTCTATTTTACTTTATAAAGCTTAGAATATCGATCTAGAAAGCGTCGAGCCTAGTGTTGGCCTATAAAAGGCGCAGGAGTAGTAATAGTATAATCTTTAGTAGAATAGCATTTGCTATATTACTGATTTGATTATATTGTATAGAATGCCCAATTTCATCTAAACAAAGGATATATCGCAAAAGAAAGGCCTCTTGTACAGCTGACAGCTTGCTATTAACTGGCTTTCAAGTTATACAAGGCCCTACGCCCTTAAGTCGCCGATGAATACGATCTTTATGAATCCCAAGTTTACGCGCTTTTGCTGCAACGTTCGAACGCTCTCCATCCTCTCGTTCAGCAAGTATCTCTCGTACTGCCTTATCCACCAAATCGTCGATATCTTCATTCGAAATAGGCATGTTGTGGGGGTGCTATCTTCAAGAATCTACAAGGGATATAGCTCTGCTTCAAAAAACGCGTTACGGTGATAATCGCGTTACGGTGGCAGCCACGCGCTGCGCGCGCTGGCTCTCGCAGGGGGGTACCCCCTGCAGAGTGGGTCCCTAGGGATCCACCCATTGGGCCACGGCTACTGTACAGCGAAATTAGAAGCGAAATTGCATTGGAAATTGACTAATTAGAAGCAGTAGAAACGCAGGGATTACGCATATGAAACGCGGCCAATTAGCCCTTTCAGAAGTTAGTAGTAACGTTTTCAGGTTAGAAACACACATATAGCGCTGGCGGGGGTTGTGCCAAGCAATTTTGTTGCACGAGACCGGACTTGACGTTAGCGCGGCTGAGAACTGAGACAAAAACCGCAGAACAAATTTCACAGCTCTCTCTCTATCAAGATCTTGAATACACATCAACATATAGCAGATATGAGTTCACAGTCAGTCGCGCACTCTAGTGTTCAGTCCAATGAGGAAAGTTCTTCGAAACAGGCTATTACCAACTCTTTATGCGATGCAGCCGCAGATGAAAGATTAGAGGATGTGAGACTACTTCTGGACCGTGGCGCAGATATCAATGCTCGGTCAAAATATCGGGTCAACGCTCTAGAGGCAGCAATAATAAGAAATAACGAGCAGATTGTGAAGCTACTTCTGGACCGTGGTGCCGATGTCAATGCTCAGGGTGGAGATTATGGCAATTCTCTGCAGGCAGCAGCATATAAAGGATCAGAACAGATCGTGAAGCTACTTCTGGACTATGGTGCTGATGTCAATGTTCAGGGTGGACAGTATGGCAGTGCTCTGCACGCAGCATTATATCAGAGATCAGAGCAGATTGTGAAGCTACTCTTAGACCACGGTACAGACGTCTCCATCCAACCACTACTTGTGGATCGGCTCTCTATACTTCATTTGGGCATTATGTCAAACAAACTTTCCTTATTGGAGATGTTGTGTTGTGCAGGCGCAGATATTCACTTGATTTCACAAGACGAATCTGGCCAAACACCTCTCCATTTAGCCGTCAGAAACAAAGACTTTGAAATGGTCAAATATATTCTTGAGAGAGGCGCTTCACCTGACACCCCGGATTTAAGCGACACTACGCCATTCCAGTTGGCCATGTGCACTCGAAATCGTGAGATAGTGCTTTTACTCTATCCGAAAGTCAAACATGGCCTGTCATCAATAAGCGCTTCTGATTGGCGAAAGTGTTCCAGTCTAGAGCACGTTTCTGATATTGAGATCGTTGGTGGTAAGACGGCCAATATTAATCTTGGAAATACTTTGTTGGAACGGAAAATTAGTAATTTGGCATATCCTCTTCCAGTGAAGACGATGGAGATAACGATTGAAATGAACGACTTCCTCAAAGACGAAGTCAATATAAAGCGAATATTGTAAGTAACTTACGATGATCAGACTGTGTCAACCTCTGTCTCCCCCAATCTAACGTTCAGAAGTGCTCTTGGGGATGGTTCTGTCTTGCGTTCACAGACACCGTTTAGCTCTTACTGCCGTTGGTGGTACAGGACGAAACTTATCGGCTTCTATCATCATTGGAAAATTCGATTGAACTCAGCACCAAGCCCCACCACCATCCGACAGAGTTCAGGGAAAGACTGTAAGAGATGCACCCTGATGCCTTTTATGCACCGTCTGCAATCAGATTGCTCACTAACCACATATTAAAGGCTTTCTACAATCTGGTTTGAGTCTTGCTTGTCATGTCTTACCGAAACACATGGAGGATTGGACTGAGAGTTTCCAGCTTTCGCAGAGACTCTTGAGGTCCCTTGAGGTAGATCAAGGAATCATGTGGATCATGCGACGTTCTTCGTCAAAGAGTATCGGCTCACATGTGAATGTACCACTGTTGCAATCTCAAATATACTTTAGCACCTCGGAATACGCACAACTACCAACATATGCAACGGACCTGTTCGTTCCACTAGTGCAGAAACTACAAGACATCTGGAATGATAATATGGCTGGAATGCAAAGACGACTCCTGACTCTGGTACGAAAGCTTGTCGTAAGTTCAACGGATACTAACTTTCTGTAGCGGTCCAAAGTCGTGAAGTTAAGTGGAAATAATCCTGATCTGATTGGATATCTTCTTAACGAAGTTCAACTGCTGGAAGCTCTTCACAACAACCTCAAAAAGCAGCTCGAAACCCTGCAAACATTCCACAGACAATACTTAAGCGATTCATGGAAAGTGCTCTACGAGCAGCCTTCTGATCAAGTAAGAGAGGTGATGGATAAGTTTCGGGATGAAATAGAGATTTTGGAAAAGAATGGGGAGAACAAAGTGAAAAGTCTTACAGATCTGTCCCAAAACGTCATACAGCTGGTATCGAATTATGGTCTCTCCTGAGTGATCTATACTCTAATCTCGAATATAGGAATTCAACTTGACCTCCATATCAGAGGCGCAGAAATCTACGTCCACCAACAGGAGCTTGAAACGCCTCACTTGGATAACGGTATAGTCTTCTTACCCTCAGGCTGTTCTATGTCCGGGCTGACGTCAACAGTTCATTTTCCTCCCTCTGTTGTTCATTTCGGTAAGTGAATATATGCATCGGACAAGAGAATTTCTGATTAAACCTTAATAGAGTTTGTTCGGGATGAATGTGGATATAGTGGCAAACAACCCTGCGTGGTGGTGGTATCCAGTTCTAGCTGGTGGTGTCACCGCCTTCACCTTCTCTGTCTGGATCATCTTCAAACGGAGCAACACTGTGGGTATATACAACCACTTTATCTCCGAAAATGTACTGACCGAGCTCCTTAACAGCTAGAGGGCAGCCTGGAAACCAGATTCAATTGGCTCTTTCGAAAGAAAAGGAAAGAACCAGATCCTGAAGAGGCAGAGATATCAGAAGCTGAGACGTTGGAATCCGAGACATGGGAATCCGAGGCATCGGAATCTTGGACTAGGAAAGCAAAAACCATAATCAGTTCTGCGTTCAAAAGAAAACGGTCATAAGTATCAATAGCTGGGCTATGATATACAGGCTCGCAAAGTGCAGAAAGCATCGCCCTAGCTAGCAATTGAGAGCATTTCATCTCAACAATCCAGTTCCTTACGACATCGAATACTTCAATTCTATATACACTGTGGCTGTTGACCGACTTCCGCTTTTGCTGTACTATGCCGCGTTGAGACCCCGAGACAGGGGTTTGTATTCGCAATCTAGCCAACAAAAACTGAGCCAGGGAGTCTATACCTATAGCTGATACCCGTGATACCGTTGCGATGGTTGCGCCGATCAAGAAGGCTGGTCGAGAGAAGACAAAAGGTAAGGTCGCTTCTCCAAAGGTCCTTATGTCCCGAACGCAGCCCGATTGAGGAAGAGATGGTGTCGAACAGGCTAATACAGAATGAGGGGACCTACATAGCACGTTGTATTATCTATCAAAGGACAGCGCGTGTAGATATACGCACAAATTCGCCTTACGGTACGGCGAAATTAGCTGCGAAACTGCAGTAGAAATCGGACCGAAAGACCAATCAAAAGCAGGCAGAACGTAGGGATTACGCGTAGAGAAACCGGCCAAGAGGCGCTCATACAGTCTGACAATTCTCTGCTTAAGCGCCGTCTCTCGTGTCCTCTGATAATTGGAATAGACAATCTCTGACCGGTTATACTTGTCAGGTTGTGCGTCCTGATATTTTCCCTAATTCGCTAGAAAATGTGGTCATAGCACAAGGTCTCAATGCTTCTTTTTTAGTCATTGTCCTCGCTATCACGGTTGTCATCCTCTCGACTTCATCATTTGCTTAACTCTTACAAGTCTAATACTCTCCTTAGTATTTCTTTCTTGTCCTAGTCCGGTTGCTGGCCCCCCGTACTCCATAATCTCCGGCCCATTATGTCACAACCCACTGCCATATCCGCACAACATAAAACCCCTTCAAGCATATCTACCCATCTTACAAAATCTCCAGCTCTTCAAACCCCTTCACCCTGTCACTCTCCCAACCACCATCTCCTATGGCATTATACTGAAAAGCCTGTACCCCAAAATTCGCACGCACAGCCGCCCCCTTCGACTGCAGCCCCACCGCAGGATATACTCTCCTCCGCGAGATCAGTAAGTTCGGTTCTGTTGAAAACCAAAAAGTCAGCCAAAGTTCTCCCAACCCGATATCTTCCTCCTTGCATGCACTAAGAAAAGCAACGTACCAAGCCTCATCCCGTTTAGCGTAAAGAACACTACACTCTCCCCGTTCTCTCTTTCTCGCCAACCAACACCACAGCCCACCGTGTCTCCCGTTCCAAACTTCGGCCATCCAAGCGTCCGCTCTTGGTCTTCAGCATAACAGTGTCCGTCATCGCCATGATATCCCCAGCTCGCGCCGTGGGGCCATGCCAGTCCTTCTTTGGGTTTGTGCTCGAAGCAGCCGCCGTCATCGCCGCGGAAGCCCCAGCTCGGTGCTGCATGGCCGGGAAGCTTGAAAGTAGGAACGTCTTTCTCGCTGAGGCCGATGGCGATGACTCTGTAGGGACGGTATCAGTGTGTTTTCAAGCGAATGTATGCCAAGAGATGCCCTGATATTGGGGTTATGATCACGTACTGATTACTTCCTTGATCCTCAATCTTCACCTCGAAGTAGAAATCCCCATATGGAGAGATTGGGTGGTTTGCGAGAATAGTAGCCCCGACTGAGAAGTGCGAGCCACTCACTGGGACAGGTTAGATTCCTGCTTGCCACCCGAAGAAGGATCCCGTTTATCTTACCCAAGAGATTCAACGGCTCGTTCAAAAACCGCATACCACATCCACTGTTGTCGATATGTAAGTTGGGTGATCGTTCTGTCAGGCTCCACGCGCCAGGAGATTTGCACTCTTTCTCGAGTCGTTCTTGAATTCGCGCGTCCGGCAGCGTCCAATTATGCAGCGTGCACCATGTGTTCGCACCCCAGCCATGTTCGTCGAGGATGTTGTGATTCGCGCCATTATCCAACAAGGCTTGAACGATCTCCTCGAACCTCAATGCAGTCGCTGCGGCGAGAGCTGTTCCGTAGTGTCCTGCCGCAGCAGTGTTGGGATCGGCGCCGCTCTCAAGGAGAGTACAGACGGCTTCGAGATGCCCCTGAGACACAGCAGCCTGCAAGCCGTTCCGAAGAATCCGCCCTTGTCGTTCACCCTGGCTCCCCTTGCGATCAGCAATCTCAACACATCGGCGTGGCCGCGGAAGGCCGCAGCTTGCAATGGATTGCCCAGGTGTCCATTATGGTGTGTGGGCTCGTTCTCGAAGAGCATAAAGATTTTGTTATGATCAACCTGACGGAGCCGCATTGCAGCATTCAGTGACGGTGCAAAGAAGGCTTTAGTAACGAATGAGTGGTCATACGCCAGGAAGCCTTCGCCTTGTTGTAGTTTCAGGCACTTGCCATACTCTGGCTGACCAGGAATGGTTTGAGCGAAGTCGTTCCCCAGCCAGCGGCCGGGACAATTGGGATCCGCGCCATGGTCAAGAAGCAGACGGATTGTTTGTTCGTCGCCATGCATGGCGGCAGCGTGAATGGCGTTCCCAAACTGTCCCATGGAGGCGCCGTCCAGTTGTGCTTTTCGATTGAGAAGGAGTTTAACTTTTTCGAGGTGGCCAAAGTGGCTTGCGATTTCCAAAAGGCTGCCGTACGGCCCGACACGTTCAGAGGGAGAGCCACCCCAATCGAAAATTGCTGTCAGTAAGTTGTTCATTGATCGCTCCGCTTGGAGGCAGATGATCCGAGAAGCGCTCCCATAGTAACCTCCCGTCACATTTGGATTGAAGTCCTTGTGATTAATCAAGAACATCGCCATCTCTTGCTTGCCTCCTTCCAGCACTGCCTGGAGAGCAGTACCAAGCCAGCCGTCATTGCAATTGATATCCGCTCCCCCATCGACCAGAAGCTGTACAAGGTCTGTATCACCGCTCATGGCAGCCCCTTGCAGGCTACTACCGATGGTCCCACCAGGTCTGTAATAGAAATTATCCTCGTTGGGCTTAGCGCCAAGACCCAGTAGTTTTTGAACCGCCTCCTTCTGGCCGCAGAAAGTAGCTGATTGGAGTGGGCTACCAAGTGGTACCATCTGCGCTTTGACGTCTGCTCCAGCTTTACACAGCATCTCGATGATTTCGGGGAAGCCTCCAACAGCTGCAGCACGTAGAGCGTGATTGAGGTCAGTGGTAGTAGCTCGGTCTTCGTTCAGCTGCAAAAGTTTCTCGACTCCTGACCTCCATCCAAACAGCGAGGCGTAGTACAAAGGCGTTATGTTGACCGGGTGGTCCTTTCTTGTAGGATCGCTCAAAATGCGGAAAAGCTGCAAGAACGATTTGCAATTGGGACGACCTTGAATCGACCTCATCAACTGTCCTCCCAGACGGGTCGCAACGTCTTTCGCAACAGCTTCTGAAAGCTCCTCTTCGATCGAGATGCAAGCATTCCGTGGCCAATGTGTAAAATCATTTTCCTCAGATGGCAGAAAGGCAGTGAATGTAACCTTGAAGGGGTCGTTTGGTCTATTATATTGACTCCTTAGGTCCTGCCAAGTCACCTCTGGAATGAGGAGGCCCTTTAGAAGTTCGCTCAACTTGTCGTCTGTACGATCAAGTGATCTAAGGTGCATGCCACCATGAAGCGTCGAGTAGTCAAGAAGCTTGTGGTCTTGTCGCAATTTGTCAAGCTCTTGTCGATTGTGGTACGGGTGTGCTAGTTCTCGTGAAGATAAGTAGGTGAGAGAGACCATGGCGAGATAAGCATTAGCGTCAGAAAGCACGATATTGTACTTCCGAACAGCAGCCTCTGCACTGTTTTGGAGATATCCAGAGAGCAAGAATTCCTTCAGTGAGAAATGGGCCAAAGAGAGCTCTTGCTTGTCAGGAGTCTGATCGGAGCTCATGCGGACAAGTGGTCCACAGAGCTTGAAGAGCCACTGAGGATCGTGCAGCTTGTTGCCCAATTCTATGTTCGCTTCATACTTTTGCACTGCTATTGCAGCTCTGATCTCATCCAGTGTCAATGGTCGAGCAGCTGCTACAAGCCATTGTAATATCTTCTTGACGGTCTCGCGGTCTCTTGGAAGGTTCTGGGCAGCGTCAATGTCCAATAACAATCGTTCCCACGTCTGATTTATGTTAGGTGGTAACTCCTCAAGGATGGTCAACACATCTTCACTGCTATCAGAACCAAGTAATATTTGGAGTTGTAGTGTAGCAAAGAGAAACCTAAGCACGACATCTTGATGAGCAGAGTATCATGGGGCCGGATATCTGGTAGACTTACATTCCATTCACCTTTTCAACAAGTTTGGATACAATGCAGGATTTGATAGTAGGACTTTGTTGCTCACCCGCCATCAATTTCTCTCCCCATTCTGTGTTGTTCTCCATCTCTTTCTCCAGCTTTGCACGGACGTAGAGTTCAATGTCCTCAGAGTTTGACTCGCTAGATATTGAAATCCTCGACACTTCTCTCAGAGCTGACTGGATTTCCATGGTAGGACGGCTTGTGATAAGAACCTTGATTTTACCTTTTCCATCCTTCTGCAAGTGTATGAGGGTCTCCAGCAGGGCTTTGCGATGGCTCCAATCGCCATGACTGCTCTCTTTGGGCTTGCTAGGAGGAAGGAACTCATCCGCAGCATCTATCACCAAGTAAATATGTTTGAACTTCTCGCATGTCTTGATCGTGATCTTTGCGAGCTCCTTATAGTCCACAGACCGAGCTTCGAGGTACGACTTCTGAAACGATGCGAGATACTCCCACACTGCATGGCGGACAGCCAAGTTTTGCTGTGCCAATTGGGCTGTCATGCATCCAAAAAGTTCTGACAGACTCTGTCTCATGCTGTCCTTGTAATCGCAGTAGAAATAAGCAAGACCTGTGTTTGCTTTTGGTTGCATTGCGAGTCTCCTGAGCTCGTCAATCACCGCGGAACTGTGCAAATAGGTTAGTTCCAGCAGAATAGGCCCCCATGCAAAGGATTCAGCTCACGCGAGGACCGTCTTGCCATTGCCAGCTATCAAGTCGAGTTAAAATTCATTTTGGGCAGCGTTCAAGCGGACTCACGAGTGGCATCTATCCACAACAGGTTTGTCGCTGTTCCCGACACCCAGTCTTTGTATTCAGGTCGTTGAAAGATCCACTGGCAAGTTCCTTCTTGTTTGGAATTTCGAGCTTCGATATGGGCTTTCGTCTCGTCGATTGTTGTCAAACTGCCAGTTTGACCTTTCCAGCCATCTTCCTGCAGAACTGACACCTCTTTCGTACATTCCAACAGATTCTGGAGGTGTTTATTCAGCTGTTCGATAATTTCGTCCAGCAGCTGCTTGTCTTTAACAGCCCAGGTTGTCCGTTTCTTACAGTCATCATTGCTTTTGAAAATGCGAGATTTCCACGGCTTCATCTTCCCTTCTTCCCTAGTGTGTCTCCTCAGTTGCTTCTCGGCGGCTCCCAAATGCTGAGTGGTGCGCTCCAGTATCTTCAAGATCGTTGCCTGATTTTCATGTGACTCGTAGTTGAACAAGCAATCCTTATCAGGGCAACTGCTATCAACATTGAAATCGGTGCCCCATATCTCTAGCTTTTTCCTTATGCGCTCAAAGTGAATTGCACGATCCTGTAATCCGCCATCCCGACGAAAGAGTTGCTCAATCAGAAGGTACCCGTCGATGGCCCCTTTAAAAGCGGCAAGCAGTCCAACAACACCGACGACAGTTCCGGCAACTTCCATGGCCAATACTTAGTAGAAAACATTGAGAATGGGAGACAGCGATAGGAATGTTAGTCAGTACTTATCTATCATATCATTTGCAGCCTTGTTCTATCGGGCACAGCCGCATTGGAGCCTGGTACGTTGTTCCGAGGAGGCGTGGCTGAGGCTACTACGTACGTAGTATTTCCCAGCTCCTCAAAAGACCAAAAGAACGCACAGCTACTTTAGGGGGCAAGCACAGCCGGTTTTTCTAGGCGCTCGGGCCGAGGCCATTGACAGAATTGGTGTCACTCTTGGCACATAATCTCTGTGCAGAAAAGTGACACCAATTCTGTCAATGGCCTCGGCCTGAGCGGCTACTCCGTACAGGGGGAAGCATAAATGTTAGTTTGGCTGGCGCTAGTAAGTTTGTATCGTAACTACTTCTTTACAAGCAATGTGAGAATGCACATGCAATTGTATATGGTTCTGAATAACTCAAATCTCATTATAAAGTATCCCTAAGCATTCTATTACTCTGTCTAATACTTGCACAAGCAAGCTTTTCAAGTTCCGCATCTTCATACGATAAGATCGCTGTACGCAAATGCCGAAGGTGTACATCGGGGAATAAAAATTGTGGCGCTGTATAGTAACAAATTGATACTAGTGCCAGCCTCACAATATTTACTATGTAAGCTCCCCTCCTTAGAACGTAGTTGGGAATCACTTTCAATAACCGGATTGTAACCTGCTAGCCGGGGTTCTTTAATGCACACTATCAATTACAGCCCATGCATTGATGCTTGCATTCAGTTCGGTGATATTGTTGCCACCCTATGAAATGTTTCTAGGATTGATATTTACTACTACGTAGTAGCCTTCTAGTGATCCTGCTTGATTGCAACGGTTTATTACTTCCTCGCTGCAGGACCTGGGAAGGAACAGACCACAGCTGTCAGAATCCCTGCGCATACGATACGTATCTGTTACGTATTAGCAGGATGATACAGGGGTCCCCGCATGCGAAACGCACGAAACGCTCTTGTAACTTTTACGCCCTGTTATTTATGGCAGTGAGCATTGCTATACGAATTGAACGCCAAATGCTGTTTCTGAGCTGTTGCAGTAACGCGCTTCTATAGCTATTAGTGTGAGCAAATGCTCCTCTTGATAGGAGTAACTCAATCAATTCAATTGGTATCTCCGTACGCTATTTGCTACATCCTCTAACAACAGCAACTTAAGAATTCCCTTTAATCCGGATGTTCTCAGAAACGGAAAATTCAACAATGGTAGAAATCGAGAACAGATTTCTATCCAGCTTCGTGTAAGAAGGCGCGGCATCCTTCGTATGCACGAGATCTAAAACTTTGGAGGAATCGGAAATTCGCCGCTTGACTTGTCCTGTATGTTCAACCGACAATCGTCTCTGATGGCACTCCATAAATGGTCGGGAAGCTTTCCTCTCTAGTACCCTTTTCAATACTGCCTCTGCTGACAAGGTTGCTTGCTGAATGTCTTGAAATGTTTGATCCAAACCCTCCTTTACGTCGTCATCGTAATGCGAGCTTCATAGGCCATGCTGACCGTTTTGAAATAGAAGCCTAAGCTGAGACCTCACCGTTTCGATCTCGAAAACTTCGAATCCGCGATCAGGGTTTCTGGGTGTCTGAAATGGACCGCGGCGAAATTAGTGACTCGTTTCTGTGATGAGGTTGAAGTGGCTGGCAGAGCGAGAAGCAGCCTTGCGACCTCGAAGCCAAATGGCATGAGGCTCTGTTTCCCGCCTCTGATGGCCCTACAATCCCCCGAAGAAGAGCAGGAGATGATACTCCGAACTTGACATTAGCTTAATGGCCTGACCGTGGCCTAAGGCATAATACCACCGTGCCCAGTTCCACTAGCAAGACGAGAGAAGTGCAGGTCTGGTCCTCACAATGCTTCCTAATACATACAAGAAAATGTTGACTAAAAACCCATGGCTTTGATGATTTTCAATTTATTACCAGCTGCGCTTACTTGAGTTCATCGACATCCCTCTCCCGCACCAAGTACACAGAGATCCCCTTTCCGCTACCGCTCACATGAATCATGATCAAGCTCCTACATGCTGCCAAAAATGCTGACTCTTCTCCTCCACGACCACAGCCGAACCGGCCTCGCCAATGCTCTCCTCCTTCCAGAGCCCTTGTATCTTCTCGTACACCAACTGATATCAGCCACGACGCCAAGGGCCGAATGATGACGAACGACCTCTTCTGGATCGATCAACAAATAGTTACCAGCAGGAACAAAATTCCCGCTTCTAAAGTAGCTCGGTGATCCTCCTACATCACTGCCCCGGCTCGCCGCGTAAAGAACCCGCCATTTTGGTGCGTCGTTTCTTTTTCTCCACCATTGACGCCACCATTCCAAGGCGGCACAGGCGGCAGATGCAGCGCCGTGGCGGCGGGCGGCTGATAAACCAGCGCCAGGATGAGGGTGGTACTGCTGATTGGCGGAAGTAAAGCGAGTCCGGGCGGACGCCATCATTTCTTTGGGGGGAAGTGGGAGGCTAAGGTGGGGGAGGGCCCTCCGAAGGTTATTGATGTGACGGGAACGGAGGAGATACCTAGCGCTTTCAATGGGTCCAGGGTCTGCCATCTCAATATCGCATTCAGCTCTTCGTTGCCCTTACAATGACTAATTAGAGGCCTCCCCGCCTCTGCAACATCATTCGGCTTCACCAGCACTTTATCCACCCCGCTTCCCTCAACTTCGCCTCGGACGGGTGTCTCCAGCTTTAAAGCCACCAGAACTGCTACAATCTGCTCTTTCTGAAACTCATTACTCTCGACCTTCCACACATCAGCATTCCACGGCGCCTTACTAGCCGTAACATCCGGATCTAGCATCATCAACACCTGGAGCCTTCCAGACCCTCAGAAGAAGCCTACCATTCAACAGCTCCTCTCCCAAATCGCCACTCAGCTTCCCCTTCTCCTTCTCGTTACTCCACATCTTCAACGTCTTCCTCTCCACCTCATCCATCCTAGCCTGCGTCTCCCTCTGCCTCCTCCTGATCTCCTGCATCCCCTCGCTTGTTTCCTTAAGCAACTGATTGTGTTCCTGTAGAGTAAACACGCCCTCCTCCCGCTCATACCCGGATCTCTCATTCTTTATCAACCGCTCATATTCGTTCCCGGAACCTCATGAAAGATAATCTGATCGAAATCCTCAAAAAGTCTAGGCTTCTCGAACGGATACCACCCATTTGACCACAGAATATCCACACCGGGCATAGACATCTCACTCGGCATATACCCACCTGGAGATTCGACACTGTACATCCCGATGCAGCTGCCGCCCCAACTCACATGCCCTTCAGGCGTGAAGACGCGACTTGGGTTCATCTTCGGACAGTTCATGCTCTGGCGCAGGTCGATAGGCTAGCAAAGCGGCAGCGCGGTGAAGAACCCCATTACCACCATCATGAGGCTGGCATTGACGAAGACGTCTCGGATTGCTGCTGCGTGAAGGCATTGTTCTTAGCGATCAAGTCCATCGTGTCCGACAGATACGATACGTAAGGACGTCGGGTTTCGATGTATCGCTATATGCTAGCTTTTTGCTTCTCGCTTGAGAAGATCAACGGAAGCAAAATTTGTGGCTAGGCATCTTGGCGGTGCTGAGTTCCCCTGGTTCGGCTTTGAGTAGGGGAAAATGGTTGAGGAGCTTTTGGCGGGGGATTTTAAAGTCATCGTAGTGAGAAATAGGGAATTACCGCATGTCATCCCCGTGTATAGGCTAGGGGTAAAGGTGATGTCCCCAGAGGCTTCGTGGAGCTTTTGATAGAGCGCTACGGCGCGGTAGTGGTAGCTGAGGTCGAATGCACCATGGCCGTAGTCAACGAGGAAGAAGTCGTCTCCGCCTTGGCGGTAGGATACTAGTGGCTGGTTTCCCTTTTCCTGGATTTGATGGACAATGGCTGAGCCCCAAGTTCCGGTTCCAACGGAGGGTGGCAGACCTGAGTACCTCAGTGAAAAAGCGTCTTCGAACGTCGCTCTCCCCCTACACCAATTATCGACGAAAGGGGGGAGTTCTTGCACTCTGCGATGCTTGGCATTGGCGGCAGTGAGAGACACCCGGGGAAATCTAATGGTGTTCCCAGCTTTCATCTGCCCCAACCTCGTACTCCGTGTTGTAGAGTATGTTAATATCTTCGGAAAGTAGATGGCCTTCATCGTAGGGACCAGGCATGGCAAATAGATCCTAGCGAATCGGGCATTTGAGGAATAAGACGATCAGGAAGCTTAAGATCTTCTTCGATTCTAGGTAAGTCAGCCACCGGAATCAGATGGTCGCCGGACGCGAGTTCTTGTTCTTGATATCCTCCGACGCTTGTAGTTGATGCTGTTGCTTTGGATCCGAACCCATTCTGCTATACTCAGCACGATACGAGCGGCAGCCACCCCAAATAGTCTTGACAATCGTCAATCGTTGCCCGGCTTTGACATGAGCCCTTCTCCACAAGGGAAATGGTTTCCCGCCGAGCTTGGCTTCCATTTCTGCACCATAAAGTGAACGATAGCAGCACCCAGAAAGTGAAAGGTCTAGGTCACTCAGAGTGATCTAGAATCCTTCCATACCGACTGAGCTCCCTACTAGTGAATTAGCAATTCGAAAAGCTAGGGGATCCACCGGTCCACTATGACCGAAAGCTCTGCCAATAGTCGGTCTGCCAGGCCAGTCTTTGATCCGAGTAAAACCACCTCCAGCGAGAACATTGATTGCCGCTGTTGCATGCTTGAATTTGGAGATGAACTTGGTCAATGTCTTCCCAGGTTTGAATAGAGATGCAAAAGAACTTTGGGTAGAAAACCAAGGTTTATTGGAAGGCCACAAATTTTGGAGTCTCTCAAGATTTCGTGTAATCTGTTGATTGTCTCCTCCGGGTTCGAAGCATGGTACATGACATTGGCAATCAGTGGATCGTAGTAGGAAGAGGTCTTCGTGCCAGTATGAGCCCATGTATCGATCCTTGCACCAGCTACCTCGCTCCATTTTACGTGCTGGAGCCTGCCGGGAGACGGAGCATAACTGCGAGCAGGATTTTCAGCAAACACTCGACACCCGATGGCTAAGCCTTGACTGTCAGATAAGACACCTGTAATCCTTCTTGCGCGGACAATTGAGCATCGGCTTGTTTCAGCATCAGTTTCACCGAGTCAATACTGTAGCAAAGCTTTGCGCCGCCATGCTCGACTTGAGGCAATTGTTCAGTGCAGTTTCTTCGTCCACGATGTACTCGATGGTGCCAGCAGAGCCGTACTCGATAATATCTGTGAGCCGAACAGCTGCAGACCTTAGCTTGGCTCTCAAACCTGAATGTTTCTCCACAGATGGAATTGGCCATTCCTCAATGACTTTGCATTCTCTTTCGCTGAAATGAATAGCTTTTACCTTGACCATTACCGAGGACTTGAATATCGATATGTCACTTCAAGGATAGTTGCGCTCGATGAACAAACCAGAATTCTTGAAGAGTGTCTCTCCACTGGATTGAACAATTCTGAGAGACACCCTGAGCTCATTTGCTAAGTATTAGTAAGTAGATCCATTACACCACCTTCTACAGCTACTTCCAACATGATTGGGAAGCCTAGCTTGGTAGTTCCTTGCAGGGATTCATCTTCAGACGCACCGAGTCATTTGGTACCAGGCATATAGGGACACCGGCGTTGACAGTCATTTCCCTTGCCATATACTTGATCCCAAACAGCCCCATGGACTCTGGACACGGCCGAGTCAGACCATCCCAGCTGCAGAGACTTGTCGAGCGAACTCTGCATTTTCGGAGAGAAGGCCATATCCCGTGCTAATGACATCTACACTCCGTGATTTGGCAATCTTCACAATCTGTTCACCATCTGAACGGGCTTTAACCTCTGGACCAGATAGAAGAATTGATTCATCCGCCGCAGTAAAGATGGTCAGATGCTGCATCAGCATCAGTGGAAATAGCACAATATGAATGTTCAGACTCTTTGCGATCCTGCAGAATCACGCTGCGATTCTGCCTGGATTGGCAGCGAGCAGAGTTCTGAGCTTCTCCATATCTGACCATGTCTGCCACTCGTAGCGTCGTCGGAGAGGAGGTGGCATGATATCTACCAGTATCAAATACGACCTTCTGTGCTATCGATGCTAACTTCGTATCATGATGAGACGATTGGTGGGGCTGCGCGGTACCCAGTCGCCAGGTGAGGGGAATTGGCATGTATCGAAAAGCTGGTAGCAAGGCGGCGCGGAGAAGTCCTAGAGATATTTGTTCCAGGTGTCAATCATTTTACCT
This sequence comes from Endocarpon pusillum Z07020, assembly GCF_000464535.1. Taxonomy (NCBI): domain Eukaryota; kingdom Fungi; phylum Ascomycota; class Eurotiomycetes; order Verrucariales; family Verrucariaceae; genus Endocarpon; species Endocarpon pusillum. The sequence continues at coordinate 29,742 of NW_006916545.1, forward strand.
TTCACACATATGAGGCTTAAATGCTTCATGCTCGTCTAGTAGATCAGCATGCGTGCTATCAAACATAGAGTATTGATAAATGTGGATCTTGAGGAAGCTGTCCGTTGTGCCAAGACGTGAGAAGTTGAGCTCACACCTTCTCGATACAGATTTGGAACTTTTGCCTAGATTGATCATGCGATATAGCCTGCATTCTCCATGCATGGTGAGTCTGGATTATCCTCGATGCTTTCTGCGGCTAATATCATGACGAAGACCGTGAAAAGCTGCAAAGAGTAGAACACCAAAAGTCGGCGCTCATCCCGGTCTGCTAGATCTGCAAGATTTCGGCAGAGGGGAAATGGAGATTTTTGCCGAAGGACTGATAGCCATCACAATCTACCAGGGCACCCGCGTGGATATCTCCGCCTTTGAAGACGTTCCCTTGCGACACGTGAATGCAGTGTCCACTCTGGCATAACGTGTCGAGATTGTGCGGCAGCTTTCGCTACCGCACGGGACGTTCTGAATGGCATATCAGTGTTCGGGCGTGGTTGGAACTAAAATGGAGAAGACGGCCAATGCTTTAGACATCCCGTTCGGGACAGAACTGTACACAGATGCGAAATATAGCAAGGATGGTGTGCTAGTGATCGACCGGAAGAAGAAATTTGAAGATGTGCGAAACCATATCAGTCAATAGGTGGCCGGTCAGACAGTGACAGCTACTGGTGTCGGGATGGTCGAATTTGCCGGCGAAAGGCCATCCAATCTCGATGCTGCCAATCAGACTGACCAGGCTGTGGGTAGAATCAGGACGACGCGAGAAGTAGCAGATACTAGGTAGGTTCAACGAGGAGCACAATCGCTCTCTGCTGAGGGCGACGCCGGTTGAGGGCCTAAACCCGTATTCGATGCAGTGTCCTCAATGCGTACCAGGATAGAAACAGGATAGAAACAGGATAGAAACAGGATAGAAACAGGATAGAAACAGGGTAGAAACAGGGTAGAAACGTTCCGTGCCGATTCCTTCGAGCGTTGCTGTGTGTATCCTGAGATGAGAGGATATCCGAACTTCGGAACCTTACTGTAGTACAGCAAAACTGCAGAGCCTGCATCCGTAGTGCGTTGTACTTGGGTCTGGCACTAAGGACGGTAATACAAAACCGGCGACTCGAGTGTGGGGTGCATAGGTCGTCTTGGCAGGTCTTCCTGGCCGGAAATAGACAGATTTTCACGCACAAGTCTCGCAGAACCATCATCATGTCTCCTGACAAACACCCAATGGCACCCTTATCAGCCAGAATACGCAGAATCTGCTCAAATCGATTCCTAATCATGCCTGCTTTTCTATTTCAGGGGCCTGGCCATGTTTTTTATACTCTTCTCTCCTTTTCCCCTCTCCCAGCGTGTTTTCTGTTCACTATCCAGTACTTAGTACACCTTGGTCTCCTTCCTTGCAACTCGTTTTTGTTTCCTACACTACTATTGATTGCTACAGTCTGCAAACACATCTTTATCATCCGTTGGCTGCTGAGTCCCAGTGGAGCGTCGCTGGTCACACCGGCTAGCTCCGTTTCGTTTGCAACATGGAAAACCCGCAGTCCGACCTCTACACCTCCATCCTGCTCGTCAACAACATCCACTGCCCCTCATGTGTCTCCTATGCCGAAGACATCCTACGCTCCTTGAGCGACATTGTTCAAGTCACCATCTCCATCCTCAGTCAAGAAATCCGACTGTACCATCGTCGCGCAAAAACTGCCCATGCAGCAATTCAAGAGCTTGAAAAGGGGGCGTTTGAGATTCAACACATCAAAACGTTCGATGGCGAGGGTAGGACTATCTGTGACCGCGAAACTGCTGGAACACGGTTCAAGCAATCGCTATTTTATAGCTGGCCTCTGTTTGGGTCCAAGACTCAGCGGAAGCACATCGAGAACTGCAATGCATGTCGCGCCGAGACAGCCAATCAAAGCATGAAATCAAATGTGTGGGCAGCATCTAGAATAAAAGGGCTACTGGCTGATGTGGAGAAGCAAGCCCTTTCGAAAGCACTTGTAGATGGAGCTGCGTCTATAGGAGTGAGCGATCTGAACAACGTCGATGCTGAACAGTCACATGGACAAGAAATTGCTGAGTATGTTGTGTCCCTGAGTATTGAAGGTATGACCTGCGCATCCTGCAGTGGGTCCATCACCAATAAACTGGAAGCCTTGGATTTCGTTACGGATGTCAACATCAATCTATTGACCAACTCAGGCAAAACAACCTATCATGGGCCCAAGGAGAACAGTGACAAGATCGTCAGCTGCATTCAAGATGCTGGGTACGAAACGTCAGTCAATGAGATCAAGCCACATGGCATGGCAAGCAGCTCCAGACTTGTACCATACAAGTTCGTAGCCTCTCTCAGCCTGGAGGGCATGACCTGTGGATCATGTGTAGGCACAATCACCGAGGGCCTTCAAGCACTATCCTTCGTACATGAAACCAGCATTGATTTGGTCGGTAACAGTGGAAAAATCACTTTCGAAGGGAGGCAGAATATCGACAAAATTTTGCAAAAGATCGATGATCTTGGTTATGATGCTGCTGTGGTCGAGCTGAAAGCGTGTGGCATTCTACAGCCCGCCAACGAAGCCATATCAGACCGAACCGTCACCATTGTTGTTGAAGGCATGTATTGCGAACACTGCCCCGAGGATATTATAAGCGCTCTTAACAACGCATTTGTAGATGCGATCGTGATTGAGAAGCCCTTGAGTTTGCAGGATCCAAAGATTCGAATCCGATACACTCCATCACCTCCGCAGCTTACTATCCGCAAGATCATGAATACCATTTCAAACACCAATGAAGCCTTTTCGGCCAAGATATGGCATCCACCAACTATTGAAGAACGGTCTCGAGCCATGCAGCGCCACGAAAAAAGGCGTATCCTCTTCCGGCTGCTCTTCACCTTTCTTGTTGCGATACCCAGTCTGATCATTGGCGTCATCTACATGAGTCTGGTTTCGAAAAGTGATCCTACCAAGATGTGGTTTGAGGAGCCAGTCTGGGTTGGCAACGTCTCTCGCACCGAATGGGCACTGTTCATCATGACTACTCCAGTCATGTTCTTTGGCGCAGACTATTTTCACACCCGTGCGATCAAAGAACTCAGAGCACTGTGGCGACCAGGGAGCACAGTTCCAATTTTGAGACGCTTCTACCGCTTTGGCAGCATGAACTTACTGATATCTGCAGGAACCTCCGTGGCATATTTCTCTTCTGTTGCCGTTCTTATCTTGGATGCTCGTACTCATCCACAGCATGCGATGCGAGGCCAGTCAAGTACATATTTTGACTCGGTCACTTTCTTGTCGTTCTTCATTCTGATTGGCAAATATCTCGAAGCTTACAGCAAAGCCAAGACAGGAGACGCTGTTGCTATGCTGGGCAAACTTCAACCTGACGAAGCCATTCTTCTTGAGCCAGCTTCGAATGGAAATTCAGAGCTTGAAACTGCTGGGTCGGAAGCATCCCAACATGTGCAAGTTGATATGCTTGAAGTGGGGGACAATGTCCGAGTCGTCCATGGTGCCTCTCCACCCACAGATGGTATCGTGAGTTCAGGCGGAACTTTCCTCTTTGACGAATCCTCTCTCACTGGCGAATCCAAGCCAGTACAGAAAGTGGCGGGTGACCAAGTTTTCACTGGCTCGGTCAACATATCTCAGCCAGTTGATATAACAGTTACAGGTACTGGAGGAACATCAATGCTGGACCAGATTGTTGCCTTGGTGAGAGAAGGTCAGAGCAAAAGAGCTCCTATCGAGCGAATCGCCGATACCATCACAGGCTATTTTGTGCCCGTCATAACTCTCACCGCTATCGTTACCTTCATTGTCTGGTTAACGTTGGGTATGTCAGGTGCACTGCCTGCAAGGTATCTGACCAATGCGCAAGGTGGTTGGCCATTCTGGAGCTTGGAGTTCGCAATTGCCGTCTTCGTCGTGGCATGTCCTTGTGGTCTCGGCCTGGCAGCACCGACAGCATTGTTTGTCGGTGGGGGGTTGGCAGCCAAGCATGGGATTCTGGTTCGAGGAGGCGGCGAAGCTTTTCAAGAAGCTAGCAAATTGGACACGATCGTCTTTGACAAGACTGGCACCTTGACCGAAGGGCAGATGAAGGTGACTGATTATGAAATGCTCAGTGGTGGGCATGGGGAAGTTAAAGATCAGGCACTGGTCTTCGCGCTCTCCAGGGCCCTGGAGGATTCGAGCACGCATCCGATTGCCAAAGCGATAGCGGGATACTGCGCTGCGGAGGATATCAAGAACGTTGATATCATGGGTTGCGATATCACGGAAATCCCTGGCCAGGGCATGCGGGGAAGATTCACGGTCTGGGAGCCAAATCACCAGGACATGACGGTTTACAGCGCCGCAATTGGCAACCAGAGACTACTCTCATCGCTGCAAGATGACAACGAAAGGGGAGACAAACCCAACATGTACCTGGAAGCAGTTCTCAACAAGTTTCAGTCTCGAGGTCAATCTACGGCAATCTTCTATCTTCGCCAGGCTCCCACCAACAGCAAAAGCTTCTCACCAAGCTTCCCAGCCAGCTTCCAACCCATCGCCGTCTTCGCAATCTCGGACCCCATCCGTCCATCCGCTCAGTCGGTCCTCTCCACCCTTCGCCAGCGTCACAATCTCCAAGTCCACATGTGCACAGGGGATAACCCCAGAACCGCGCTCGCCATCGCCTCCCAACTTGGGATTCCATCTGCCAACATTCGCGCTGGTGTAATGCCGATCGACAAAGCAGCCTACATCAAGGAACTACAGCAACAACCACCGGGAGCAAACATGACCAAAAATAAAGAGAAGAGACAAGGGAGAAAAATCGTCGCCTTCCGCCTCCGACGTTTCTATCGCCCTCTCGTCCGGCTCCGACATTGCCATCAGTACATCCTCGTTCATTCTCCTTAATAACGACCTCAACACCCTCCTCACCCTGGTCAGTCTATCCAAACGGGTCTTCAGCCGGGTGAAATGGAACTTCGTCTGGGCAGCGATGTATAACGTACTCTTGGTGCCGGTGGCGGCAGGCGTGTTCTTCAGACTAGGGGATTTGAATGGAAAGGAGGGCATGGGGTGGAAGCTGGGTCCCGTGTGGGCCAGCGCGGCGATGGCCCTATCTTCGGTGAGTGTAGTGGTGAGCAGTTTGGCGTTGAGGCTTCCGCCGGTTGGGGAGTGGTGGAACAAGAAGAGGACAGGTCCCCGGAATGAGCACAAAAATTGACAAGCAGAGTTTGGGAGTACAGGAAAGGATGCCGCTCCGGGGATTCAACACAACGGGTTTTAGGAAGGGATACGATCAAAGAAGTAGGCGGTAGGACAGGAGCTGACGGGTGGCATTCCATGAGGAACCGCGTCAGGTGGTCAGCATGGGCAGGGAGAAGACTGTATGATAGTGCCCGGACAAAAACTAAAAGTCAATAACTAAGTATCATAAGCCGAGCACCTTTTCGCTCGGTTAGTGATGTCCTCCGTATCTTCATTTCTTCAATTTCTTCATATTTTCTTTGACTTTTTTCCCCCCTTTTTTTTCTTTCGGGGGATCTTCTATCCATGTCCATGAAGCGAAGTGGAGGATCCTGTCGCCCTCCCTCTCTTCCCCCCTCTTCTTCTGGCGGAGACCGGTGCACACTCCCAGCCACTATGTTAGTTAGATTGTTCCTGTGAGCATTCACTTGTATATGTGTGTGTATTGGTATGGGTATTGTATGTGCAGAGCACATCAAGGTGTCAGAATCCATGCGCATATGATACGTATCTGTTACGTATCAGCAGGATGATACAGGGTCCCCGCATGCGAAACGCACGAAACGCTCTTGTAACTGGTACGCCCTGACATCTATAGCAGTGAGCATTGCTATACGCATTGGACGCCAGCTGCTGTTTCTGAGTCATTACAGTAATGCGCTTCTATGCTATTAGTATGAGCAAATGCTCCTCTTGATAGGTGTAACTCAATCGATTGAATCCTCTCTCTCTGGATACTGCTTATCTAATCAGTATCTCCGTACGCTATTTGCTACATCCTCTAACACAAAGAAGATCTGCCTTACCTCTTTAAGAACCTGAAGATATAGTACTGTGAGTTAGTGGCAGAAGAAGCGGGTACTGCATCATTGTATTTCTCGGTAAATACTAGCTCACGACATTTCACACAGATAGGTTGGCTAGCTAGGTTGGCAGGGTGGTACTTAGGAGGTTGTTCATCAGGAGCTGGGGATTACATTTATCCTTATCCAACTTGAAGGGGATTGTGTGGGGTTCAGCAGTACCAACAAGCTACTAATGACATGACTGGCTGGGTGGTTTCCGGACAGATTCTTCATTTTTTTTTTTGCTTGATTGAGATGTGCTGCTCATTACAAGGCGGGTGGGTACCGTAGTAAGCAGGTAGGTATCTCGTGCTAGATAGTCGTTACGTTACTGCATAAAAGCCATCATACTACTAACTAGCTCAAAGCTAGAAGTACTTACCCACCAACTTCGAGATATCCGCCTCACACACACCCAATCCCAATCCCAATCCCAATCCCAATCTCTCTCCCCTCCCCTACCCTCTACCCTCCCTCTACCCCTACCTCAACATCCAAACCTGCCAAGGGAAATCAACAATCAATAACTCTCCCAAATCTGCCCTCCCACAGCGACAAGGCGATTAAACAGCTCCTCCCTCTCCTTCATCGCCGTGACCCTCCATCTCGCTCCATCCTTGGTGACGATCTCCAGCCCATCCTTGATCTCCCGCTCGGTAGCCCAGCCGACGACCAGTTTGCCCTTCCAGCCCAACCCGCCCACCTTCTTCAGCTCCGTGATATCGGCGATACTGACCGCCCAGCCCGGCCGCTTCTTGCCACTGGTGATCTCCTCGTCGCCATCGAGCTGGGTCGTGAAGTAGACGCACGGGCGGGCGGGAAAGCTGCCATCTGCCGCGGCGGGTGACACGGAGGAGTCGAGGTAGATGGCGCCTTTCTTGCCGTTATACCTCCCCTTGAATTCGACAGGGCCCTCGGTTTCGGATTTCTTGAGCTCGTCCTTGGGCGGCAGGATTCCGAGTCGCTGTTTGGCGTGTCCAGAGCCGGCCATGGCGCGGACGTGGTCGACGCCCATTTTTGACTCGACCACGCCAGCGGTGGTATATTGGAAGAAGGAAAGGATTTTGGCGCCGATACCGCCCTTCTTCTTCGTTGAGGCTGGTTTGGATGGGGTATCGCTAGTGGTAGTGGAAGCGGGCGGCGGTGCGTCGACAGTGATGACGTCGTCGATCTCTGAGTGGGAGGCGTCGAGGCCGGAGTTGGTGAGGGCATGTTTGTCGAGCTCGGCAGGGTGGTCTGGAGGAGGTTCGTCGGATCGGGGTGGTGGCGGGAGTGGGGCGCGGTTGGCTTCGCCGATGCGGAGAAGGGTGAGAGTCAATTGGGCGTTGGTCGGGACACGTATGAGTAGTGTGTTACGCAGTTCGATATACTTGGGCCAATCCGGGATCTTCTGATTGAGCAGTTTGATGCCGCGTTGGAGGAGTGGATCGGTAAAGAAGGCGAGGCCAAATACGAAGCTGGTGCCGTGGACGACATGGGCGGGTTTGACGAAAAACGATATCAGGAAGAGAGGGGCGACTAAACCAGCGAATCGATATTGATGGGTGTGCGGAAATGGTGGTGTCGGAGACAAGGCGTTGGCAAAACGTTCCCAAACGTCGGCAATATCACCAACTACATGCATTGCGGGTCTCATCTTCGTCCAGATGGCATCTTCCATGGGCTGTTTGGTCTTGTCGTGTTTGACAACTGACTGACCCTGAGCAGAGGCTTTAGAGTCAGCAGCGCCAACTGCCATCTTGGTTGGGTCTGGAAGGTGATCTTCTGCCTTGGTATCCCCGGGATCTCCTTGGTCATGTCTTCCAGCCGCACTGGAGATGGCCACATGAGCGATGCCATTGACAAGATTGCTAGCTTCCTGCTCAACCGCTTCACCCTTATGCTTCTCAGGAGCACCTGTTGCACTGTCATGACTGCCCAGCACTCCTGCTTTTGGCTTTTGTACACCACCGGTCTTGCTGTTGACGAGAGCGATAGGCGCTGGCGGGAAAAGCATCGGGCGAGACTGTGGCACAAGAATGAGGACTAACAACAGTGCACATGAAAGCGGGACGAGGCAACCGAGGAGCCATGCAAGGAAATAGACTGCGCAAAAGGGTGCTGTCCTGCGAGGCTCTCGCCATGACCTTAGTCGGGCGATGTGATTACCAAATCCCATGAGACCGATGATGACGGTCATATAAAGTCTTTCAATATTTGCGCGAAGCTTGTCAGGGGAGAACTCATCTTGATCGGCGATTTCGAGGTCGAGGCCATTGGGTGGCACCCTTGGAATGGATTTGACATGATACATTTGCTGTTGATCAGTCAACATGGATGATGGTCGAGGATTGTGTGTTGCCTTACCCTATTGAACCTCCTGATCAATGTCCATAACTCCTCGTTGGGTAACCCTCCAACCAAGGTGTCTATCTCTTTTGCGTCGGCTCGCCATCCAAGATCCGTAACATCTCCCGTTTGACCCGCTATCTGAGCTGCGCCCTTGATGTCGTGGTCGGCTAATGCTAGAGCATGGCTGTCGGTGGTCTTGTCCTGAGGAGGGGGTCTTGTTAATTGCCCAGAGAGTGGGGAGGGTTTTAATTGAGCTTGGTCGCCTAAAGTGAGTCGTCGTCGCGCAGTTTGGTCTTCGGTTTCTGCTGGAGGAGTAGTGCCACTGTCGCGGAAGACGTAGCCTGGTGTAGGCATGTTGTATGCTTGATTTTGAATGTAGAATGCTGGAGCAGAGGGAAGGTGTTAATTCGGCATGGCAGCCATATTTATTCCCAACTGCTCCACGTAGCAGTACTGGCTACTTTACTACTTTACTACGTAGTAAATCCTGATTGGAAGCCATCCAGGCCCACATACGTCATTTGTCAATTTTCAGATGCTTACTACGTAAGACATTGCCAAGATGCTGCCAAGACCCGGTACCGACATAAGCTTTATCACGTGGCCGCATGTGCCCGAGACACTGTCTGATAATGCGATGAGCCAATGACTGGCAGCCATGTGAGTGAACTGGCTCCACCATCCAATCATTGCTGTAACCAGCAAACAAGCTCACGGTGAATTAATTCCATAGGACGCGCTGAAGCAGGATCTGCTACCGCTAGACACAAAGAGTGCTGCTTTCAAGCTAGGAACGTTGCTTCTTCCTTAACACCCGATGGATATGCTTGAGGTCCCTAACCGGATTTTCTTTGACATGCACATGCCGATATGCCAGACTGAGCACTGCAGCAGACAGTTATTCCTACGTACGTAGACATAGTCAAGAGATAGGGACAAACTCCAGACCAATAGGTGTTGACAGAATTCATTTATGGGGTTAGGCCCCGTATAAGTGTGTGTATATACATGTATATGTGTAAGAGAGAGTCCTGCCACTGCGCAGAGTCTTTGTACAAGGACACCACCAAAGCAGGTGAGTTGCAGGTTGATAGGAAAGCATAACCAAGACTGCAAAATATGGACCGATGTAAACATGCAGCACTCCGTATGGCCTACGCAACATAGGGTAGTAGCACGGTTCATGCTGAGCGAAGTTCACCATTCCTGGTGCAGGAAATCTTTAGTACAAGCATAGCGGTTTCGGTTTGGTCACCTACTGCAGTGGCCGGGGTCCACGTGGCTTCTTCATGCTGCTGAAGTAAGACATGAGGAGGATGTCGTGCAGAATCCGGGTTCTGAGAACGCGGCCACGCTTGCTCTAGACTCTGGTACAGTGGCCTGCAAAGCTCTGGGTGTAGGTTTTGGGAAGAGGGTGAGAAAATCTCTGCTGAAGTCGTTGTATGGCCGGTAACTCACCTCTGTATATCTGCCATGGTGGTGCTTTCAGATGAAACATCTTTCAAAATCCCGGACGATCTGCTGTAAATTCAGCAACTCATCATCAGACTCCCCAACCGCTCCACTACCCTTGAGACAAGTGGCCAATGCTCTCCCAAAGACATCTCCCATCCGGAAACGTGCGGCCCCATTTTCGACTTTCTCCCGGACCAGCCACTGACTTACAGAAGCAATTGCGCTAAGCGGAACATTCACAGCCGGGTTTCTCACGTCCACACATTTGAGGATGATATGCTTGAGCGGACGCCATTCGGCAATCTCGACCATGACCGCTCCAAGCGTGTACATATCCATCTGCTTCCTGAACGATGTGGAGGGTTCTCCAAGCGCCTGAGGGTGGCGGTAGATGTCATGTGATGGGTTCGCCGATGGTTGCTCGCTGATCGCCTCCGGAGAGTCGAAGCGCGAGAAGGCGAAGCCCGTGAGATAGGGTCGGGTCAGGAGTGCAGCGATGGTAGACCCTGCAGAGCTAGGGAAAAAGAGTACATTCTCTGAGCGAAGATCTTTGTGAAGTCAGCCTGCAGTGTGGAGGGTTAATAGAGTGCGGCAGATATGAAGCGCGACATTCAGGCGGACGGTCACGCTTGGTTGTGGCGCTGAGGGGTCACGGAGGATGTCAAGTAATGAAACAGGCTGAGCAGCAGGTAGAGTGGCATTTGCATCAATTGATTCGTCGGGATACGCATATATAAAGGCATAGCGATCGCCATCTTCGAAGAAACCAAGGCAACGAAGAGTCAGGAAGGACGGATCCTTCGGCATTGATAATAGAAGGGCAAGGTTCTTGACTCGAGACATTAGTTCCCTTTGAGCTTTGGGCTAACCGTCTTGTACTCGACGAAGACAGGTTTGCCTAAGTAGAGTCCCGTTCCGACGGAAGGATTACTTGTCTTTGCAACATAACTCTTCAGCAGATCAAGTTGGAGTGGCGCAAGATCTTTATTGCGGCGAACTTTGATGGTATGAGGTGGTGAAGGCAAGGTCATCGGTACCGCTTGCTGCATAGAAACAGAGGACGGCTCAAACTTTTCATCGTCTTGAATTTCGATTCGTGCAGCCTTCAAAGCTGCGGCGACAGCCAATGGAGCTGCATTCCTTGCTGTTCCATTCTGCAGGTTGTTCAATGTGGCCTGCAAATCCTGTAGTCCGCTAACATCCTTGCTGACTTGGATGACGACCGAGAGGACTTGCTTCATCATTTGCGTAACCTCATCCTGCTGGAGCGGATCTAGCAGAGCCCAGAGCCCGTCCACAATTGCCCGGACATCCTGCACCAAATTCTCGAACTTCTTCTTGTCCACCGATGCCCACCAAAGCCTCTTGGGGAGATGGTTCTTGGCTTGTATGAAATTCGCTCGAGCCAAAATCTCTCCGCGTGCCTCTGGCGATACGGCGCCACTTAGGATACCTTGGGAAACAGTTGATTTGCTCTCGTTGTCGTTTACAGAGACATTCGTGGGGCGGTTGGGGACCAGTTCGAGCTTGTATCGTTCCTTCTGTTAGAAGTTGGTGCAAAATAGCATACGGAGGTGCCAATTCACTTGATTGAGTTACTCCTATCAAGAGGAGCATTTGCTCATACTAATAGCTATAGAAGCGCATTACTGTAACAGCTCAGAAACAGCATTTGGCGTTCAATTCGTATAGCAATGCTCACTGCCCTAAATATCAGGGCGTAACAGTTACAAGAGCGTTTCGTGCGTTTTGCATGCGGGGACCCTTGTACCATCATGCTAATACGTAACAGATACGTATCATATACGCAGGGATTCTGACACCTTCAACTTGTTCATGGAAGGGAGAAGTGACAGTTGTCCCATAAGTTCAGCTGCCAGAGTTTGGTTGAGCCTGGGATTGAGGGTGGCATCTGGGCCCGTCAGCCCCACCGTCTTGGCCCACTGTGTGAAGCGATACTCTTCAAGGTTGAGCATCGTGCGAAGAAGTGATGCATCTTGCCCGAGATTGTGGGCCTCCGAGAGCAGGACGAAACCCTTGATACAGCCGCCGAACACCTGGAATGAGAGAGACACCACCGTCAGCGCTGTTCCAGGATCCATAAGAATGACAACGCAGCATCAAGGGCAGAGGTTGTGGGGAACCCATCATTCAGAACAACACATTGACTATGGGTACTACAAGTATAATAGTGAGTGGAAGTTTGCCAAGAGCGAGGCAATGCTGCCAGTGTGTAGACTTCAAAGTTCAGCCGCAGAGGAGTTGGGGCCCAGGAGTTGGGGCCCAGGAGTTGGGGCCCAGGCGATAGCACGGCGTTCTGCGTAAGTATTTCACAAGTTCTACCTCTGGCCGCTGCTCCGCTCCAATTTGGCTCCAATGGCATTCCCAGTATCAGGGAGACCCTTGACTTCTGTCCCCTCCTCGTCTAAGGGAACACCAACTGCCTCGCCAGAAACTTCGACGAAAGCCGAAACTGGCGAGGACTCGCCTTTCGTGCCGAATGTCTTTGATTTCGTTACGCTTGCTGGCCGGGCCCAGCGCGCTATCAGATCAAGAATTCCACCGTTGCTCCTGGGACCCCAAGCTGTTGATAGCTCGCTACACATTGGAGACGGAGCCTCCTTTGCAGTATCATGTCGAGCAATTCCCAAGGTCGAGGCAAGAGAATACACGACTCAAATGGGCGGATTAACTATCATCGCGAAGAGCGATGCGCCTCAGCAACAACGCGAGTCTCTGGTCTATAAGACAGCACGAATCGCTTTCACAGATCTCGGTGACCCAGTGATTCAGGACAGGAGAGCAATGGATTCTGCGATGATGGAAATCTATGCCCTTGGTCAAGCTCCGCTCGTAGAGCATCCGAATATTGTCGATCTTCTTGGACTGGCTTGGGGAAGCAACCCTTTTGAACCCACACACAGATTGCCGGTCATTGTCCTGGAGCACGCAGAACATGGTAGTCTGGCGGCGCTACAAGAAAAGGAGGAACTGCTACCCCAGGCTCGCCTAAGCTTGTGTCTGGATGTCGCGCAGGGGCTCGACATTCTGCATCGCTGCGGCATCATTCATGGAGACGTGAAAGCAGAAAATGTCCTCGTGTTTTCGCATCCAGAAAAAAAGTACATTGCGAAGATTGCTGATTTTGGATTTTCTGTGGTGGGAGAAGCAGCAGCCGTTGCTATGCATCTTGCTGGAACGCGACCATGGAAAGCTCCAGAGACTACCGGTCCCGTGCAAAGAGATCAGCTCAAATTCACTGATGTGTACTCCTATGGCCTGTTTGTGTGGCGGACTGCTGTTGACAGCATGAATCCTTTCTCCTTCCTCCTTCCAGCGGGCTTGAAAGCAGATGAGTTCAATGCAGAAGTTGAACGCATAAAGCAAGCCGATGAGCTAACAAGACGATGTTCCCCGGAGCACTGGTATATTTCATACATCAAAGCCTCTCGAAGATGGAAGGCTGTCTCGCAAGTTCCTCTGTCATTGGAGCAGACGACGCAGCTGCTTCAAAGATGTTTATCATACATGTCCTCTGGCTCGGCCGACTCGGACGAGATCACTCAAATATTTAGGTATACATTTCAAGCATTTTCGTCACATTCTCTCCCCACGCAACAGATTGAGACCCTTCTCTTACTGAGGGCTGCCTCCGATCCTTTCTACGGCAAAGTGAGCGCGGTCCTGGCCCAATGTCTTGGGAAGGATCCGATGTCTAGGTATCTCGGCCGCGCGATCGAATTTTTACAGGGAAAGCCGGTTACAGCGTCAATGTAAGTTCTCAGTACTGCTCGGTCCTTGATAAATTTCCATTATGTCGAATTTACTCCGCTAGCTCCACTGTTTGGTGCCTATAGTTCTCGATGACTTTCGCCATTATTTCAGCAGGCATATTGCCAGAACATTCTTCAAAGTGCACTTGGATTCCATGGCTGAAGTTTTGTCCTTGCATGAGGGTTTTCTAGGGATGGGCTACATTGCCCTCGCTAATATGGATCTGCAGATCATCAAACGACGAGGAGCTCCTACTAAGGAAAAGCTTTGATGTAGGAAGTCCCAGACCCATATAAGTCATCGTGTTTGCGTTAATGTACGGCAGCGCTGTCTCCTTTCGTGGCAGCAGATGAGAAACCTCGAGCCATCTGTACAGACATTTGTTTTTCAGAGATTCTTAGCTCGTGTCCAGAATGCCAGCAAAGACAATAGAGTAAACCCACCAGAATGCTTTATGCTTGCCTCATTTTACATCAATGGCTACGGAGCCGATGTTAACTACGACGAGGCTGTTCGGCTAATCCTTCATGCTGCCAGATGGGGTCATGACATTGCCAAAGCGTACGGTTACCGTATCTGCCGCGCAATAAAGGAAGAATTTCTGGCTGACGATCAGATGATTTCAAATATATGGCATATGGCTCTTGAAGGCTCCCGAATGGCTTCACAGGATCTCGCGGACGTTGCGCCCGGGAACTATTCTGAACTCAGAACAATCCTGCGCGATGGACTTGCAGGCACTGGAGCACGGTTTTTCGAGCCAGGAACTAGTCTACTCCATGGCTTTTCTTACCGGCAGTGGATGAACACGTTCGACGACCAGCAGGCCCTTGTCGAGAATTTAAGTAGACTCGACAGGATCGCTGAGTATCGAATCAACAAACGTGGCGACCGGATATTGCATATAGCCGCAAGCTGCGGAAAGTGCAATGCAATCGAGACGCTTCTTGACACGTTGTCCGCCCTCGACGTGAACCATGTCAACGATCAGGGAGAAACTCCGCTTCTTTGTGCCTGTAGAGCCGGTCAAACAGAGGTTGTTCACCTTCTGCTTGGCCGAGGAGCCGACGCATCCATTGCGACACCGAGCAAAGAATCGCCCCTTCATTGGCTAGTGTCATTTGAAGACGCAGACATCGAGATCGTGGGCGGCACCCTTATTGCAAGTGGCGCTGACATCCGCTTAAGGACTACAAACAGTATCGCTTACTCGCAGTTTCCTTCTGGAATCGACGTGGATCATCAGCAACGTGGAACGCCCCTCAGCTGGGCAGTACACCATGACCGACCAGCGATTGTCAAGTTCTTGCTCGACCACGCTGTATCAGCAGCTATCTGCACAGACACGGTTGCTCCACACCCAACACCAGTGCAGTGGGCGGCCCATTACCACCATGTCGAATGCTTGAAATTTATGATAGAAGCTATGCGGGAAGAGAAGCTCGAATCCACCTACATAACATTCCTCGACCCTGCCACCCGGAGCGCGGATGTGTTCTCGATGATGCTGCGCCATGGCCCACAGTACAGGGTCAAGCTCAAAGAGACGTTTGACTATCTCCTAAAAGCGACCATTGGCGTCACTTTCAGCACGGGCGTTGGCGAGTTTGACTACACGCTGCTCTATCTTGCCTTGTCCGAGGCACATGATGCAGTTGTCGAATACCTTCTCTCGCCAGAGGTTGAGGCCATGCTTTCCGCAGGAGCAGAACAGCACAACTCACAATTGTCCGGCCCCACCGATAAATGGTCGAGGCGCTATGGTGCATTCAGCCGGGAGCATATCAACCAACCATGTGGCGTCGACAAGCGGACGCCCATATTGGAATGCGTGCGATGGAATCGTAAAACCATGTTCCAGCTTCTAGTCGAGCACGGTGCGGACGTTCGCGCGAGTGCCAGGAAGCCTTTCACCAAAGACCAGATGGATTGGAGTGCTCTTCATATATTTGCGTATGCTGGACACAACACCGACGTTACTCTAGTCACCGATCTTGTAGCCGCTGGTGTACCAGTGGAAGGCCGGCTCACTCCAGATTCGATATCTGAGACGCCCTTACTCGTCGCCCTTGAGAACAATGCTTTCAATCTTGCGTCCACTCTGCTGTCTCTCGGAGCGGATATCAATGCCCTCAGCGTCGGTTCAGGCTTGATGGCACTCGAACATCCCAACACAATCCTCGGCCACATCGTTGCCTCAGCTGCACAACACTCGACGCCCCGCTTGCGATACCTCCTATCTCAATGCGAGGCCAGCGAGAATCTCGACTTCACCGTCGAACCCGAGCGAAACATCAGCGCCCTCCACCGCGCCGCCTGGGCCTACCGCGGCACGTACTCCAGATCCCCTGACTCCAATGACGGCCAGCCCATCCAGCGGAGTACTACGACATGGCCGTCAACCGCGACATCATGTACGAGCTCCTCCAAAGATTCCACACCCCCGCACAGCTGGATCTGAAAAGCGGCCACCTCGGCCGAACAGCACTGCACCACGCCGTCGAGGCAGCGAACCTGGCCGCCCTCGAGTTATTGCTCGAACGAGGCGCCCGCACGGATATCCGCGACGCATTAGACCAGACTCCGTTGCAGCTGGGCGAGACAGTGGCGCTGCATGCCGATATCAAATGCGACGGGTGCGGTGTGTCTCCTCTCCGTGGTATTCGCTGGCATTGCCGCTCGTGTCCGGATCACGATGTCTGTGATTCGTGTAAGAAGGCTGGTGCTGATTCGTCGGAGCATCTGTTTGAGAAGATTGCGCTGAAGGAGACGGTGCGGCAGACTGCTGCGGCGCGCGGGGTGACGCTGCAGTCTGTTGCGCTGAATCACAGCTATGGCAATGGTTATGGGGAGGCGGAATGCATGGTACGTATACTGGATCTTCTGGAGGCGGAGGAGAGCTCGCACACTGAAGGTGTAGGTATCGTCGAGGAGGAGCTACGGGGCCTGCGTATTGAGTAAAGACGACGGACGATCCATGGAGTCCATAGAGGGCTAGAGCAGCTTGGATATATATCATTATGCAAAGATGTTCAATACGCATCTATTTACGTGTGCGAACGCTCGAGAATTCTATATCTATCCCGTCACGTTTTATTCGCATATAGGGTATCATCGAGACTAAAACTGATCTGTACACGCACCCCCTACGTACCAAGGGCTAGGATAGCATGGGTGCTTCCGCTTCTTGCAAGGCTGCGATATGACCGTTGATCCCCCGAAATCTGTCGTATAAAATTGGCATACATGTCCTGGGTGTCTGATCGTGCATGGCTTGGCAGGTTCGGTATTTTTGGGAGCTGGGTAATGAGCTATGCTCATTTTCTCGGTCGATGACTGGCTACCTGCCTGGCTCGATTTCTTGCTATACGGGAGATTTTGACCGTCGTTTCAACGTGCCCGCTGGAAACGTCCTTATTTGGTTCCTCCTTGGGCCAATATGGTCAAGGGGGGTTGTCTGGTTGGTGATGCATGAGTAACATCCGATACGGTCCGAGTGCTGTCTAGGAAGTTGTTGGTGTGATCGATAGCATCCTAAAGATGTCTGTCACTAGTTGTGCCGATGATCGTGACAATCTTCCCGAGAGTGGCATACTCGAGTTTGAGCTTGATGCTGTATATTGCACCTGAATGTGTGTTCAAGAGTTCTTTGGTCCTTGTACCTAAGGGTCAAAAGGCCAGCTCCATGAGTACAATGATGACGTTGATACTGAATAGATGCCAACAGGACAATTTTGAGTATGCTCATTCGATACCACTTTAAAGAGTCAAATCGTTTCCAAGAGTGAGAGAGTAGAAATAATGAATTCCTGGACACGCACCAAGGTCATCCGCACTTTCTCGACCACGACATAGACGGCAGTTGATGTCTTCGCAGCGCTGTTGTATACTGCACCGAAAGCAACACTAGTTCTCAAGGTATGCCAGAGCACTGCGTTGACAATGATCATCCAGAGCACAGCTCGAAGGATCTTCTACTTGTGGGGGACGGACTAGGTGCAACCTCAAATAGAAAATGATAGACCGCACAGTAACCCCAGTGATCCATCCAACTGAATCAATAAAGATTCCCACCCATTGATGCGTCACTCCGAATTAGACCAGGCGAAAGCCGACAGTGTATGGAATGACTCCTGCTGAAGCGATCAAGAGTGACCCAGAGTTAAGACCGGCATATCGCCTGAAAGTGGTAATTGTCAGCAGCAACAACAGCAACACTAGTTAGAGAATTGTACAGAGCGGGGATTGATGTGAAGACGACGCTTAGAGCAAAACCGTTGAAGTAGCCGCTGTCTGCCTCGGTTGGATTCTGTCAGTCAGTGTCCGGCATTCTCCAGACCCGATGACATGAAGATGTGGTCTAAGGTTGCAATCAGCGTTGCTGCCAAGGACGGGCAATGAGATGGGCCATCTCGAAGTCGCATCAGGACTGCTATCGGTGGGTTGTATATCAGAATTTAAAAGATAGCTCAAAGTTGAGGAGTACAGATGGTGTTGACAGGACACTTGTTTCAGACTGCCCACTTGATTCCTTTCCTGAATGGATATGGATATGGATATTGACCATTTGCAAGGCCACAACATGTAAAACTCATCACGTGAAGATCCTGTAAATTGCGGGGATGGAATTCTCTTCTTCTTGGACCGGAGTGACCCTGGATGACGTATCCCTCAGCTTGGGATTGATTGGTAAACGGTGTCACAGAAACCAGACGAGACCTCGGCCATTTGTTTGATTTCTAAGATGGAAGCACGTTGCAGCAATGGCGCAATCTCTAGTGCTTGCATTAACTAATCTTCGTGATATACAGCTGTAGTATATATTTCTTCCATTTTCGCTATTCGAACGTCTCATAACTTCCTCTGCTACCATCTCACCGTTCCTCGAGACACCAGAAAATAGCTACTCTCACGCAGTCACTTCGAAGAACCATAGTACCACTTTCACGCATTGTAAGAAACAATCTTTATAATATTACCCGACCAGGCATCAAGATGTCCGCCACCACTACCACGCAAACCTCAGCTCCCAAGATCTCCACTACTCAAGACGCCTCCTATATCCCTCGAGGCCCTGTGACAGCGTCCTTATCATTCTACAAAGCACCAGAGGATGGCTCGAAGCCCTTCTACTTTGTCGAAGAGCCACCCGAAGGCCAGCCACAGCGCAATTTCGATGATGAGTACCATGACGTCCAGATGAACGATATCCGTGGCCATGAATCAGATTTCAGACTTGACGTCGACGCCTTCCAAACCTTTCAAAACATACCATCAGAGGAGAAGGACTTTGCCGATGATGAGCATATAAAACAAACCTACTACCCAGAGGTGGAGAAGCTACTTCTAGACAACGTCCCTGGTGCACACAAGGTCGTCCTCTTCGATCATACAATCCGCAGAGCAGCGCCCAATGCATCTCGTGCTCCCGTCATGAGAACGCATGTCGATCAGACCGCGCGCTCCACGGAGTTGCGCGTCAGGCTGCACTCTCCCGACGACGCAGATGAGCTGCTCAAGGGTCGATATCGCATCATCAACGTATGGCGACCGCTGAACGGCCCCGTCCAATCCTTCCCACTTGGATTTGCCTCGGCCGATACCGTGGACGACAGCGATCTGATCGGCGTGGAGCACAGATACCCAGATAGAACTGGAGAGACTGCTGCGGTGCGGTTCAACCCGAACCAGAAGTTTTATTACTGGAGCGGTATGACGAACGACGAGAGGCTGTTCTTGAAGTGTTTTGACTCCCAACAAGGCGTGGGACAGAGAGTCCCACATACCGCTTTTGTGGATCCGAGAACGCCTGAGGGTGCACCTGGGAGAGAGAGCATTGAAGTCCGCGCGTTGGTATACGGATAGAGAATGGCCGAGTTGCTGGAATGCTCAGAGTCTAAATCGTGATTTGAGTACTTAGCGAGCAATTTGCGTCTTTGGTCACTAGAAAGTTCATCTACTTACCTAAGACTTCATCTTTACGGTTCTGTCTTAACCTGTCTTTCCAGGGTCTGTGACTTCAGATCCCGTGTCAGTCACCAAGCTCGAGTTCTCTTTAATGCTGGTATTTTTCATCCAGAGCACTGTGTGATGATACCCGGCCCAATAAGCGGGACAGGAGCCAAGATTTCTCAACTCATCGATCCATCGCCTTGATCTTCTCTCCCACAATCCTCTCCACCATCTTCTCCAACACCGCCGCCTCCCCTCCCTTCCTCGTATCCTCAAAATACCCCCTCACACTCTTCTCCACATACTTGCCCACCATATCAATCTCGAGATTCACATCCTCCCCCTCCCTCTTCGCGGCCGTAACCACCTTCTCCTGCGTATACGCAATAAGCATGATCTCGAACCAGGCCTCGTCGTCGTCATCCTCAACCCGTGTCACCGTCAAACTCGCCCCATCCAGCGCCACATACCCCTTCTCGATCACGTACCTCAGCACCCGCCTCTCGCGCGGCTGCAGCCGGAAAACGAGACTATTCCCATCCTCGCGCACGCCCAGGATGGTGGCGATGGTGTCGACGTGGCCCTGGACGAAATGGCCGCCCATGCGTGTCGAGGCGGAGACGGAGCGCTCGAGGTTCACCTTGCTGCCCTGCGCCAGGGAGCCGAGGTTCGTGCGGCGCAGCGTTTCGGGGGAGACGCCGACTTTGAAGTATGAAGACGCGGACGAGGATGAGGAAGAGGGGTTATTGGGGTGGGAGAATTCGGTGATGGTCAGACACGTCCCGTTCACGCTGATGCTGTCGCCGAGCGAGGCGTCGCTGAGGATGGAGGCGCAGTCTGAGATGGTGAGGGATGTGCCGCTGCCGCCTGAAGAGGTGGAGTCGAGGGAGGTGAGGTTCGTGACGGCTTGGGGGTGTGGGTTAGTGGCGGGATGGTACGGAGGAGTTGTGCATTGACTCACTGCCGATGGTCTCGACTAGGCCGGTGAACATGGTTGGAGGGAGGGGAAAGGAATAGTGACGAGGTAGATGGAGTGTCTGTACTTTGCAGGGCTAGAAGACTGCTGGGTATCTTGAAGTACAAGGACAATAATCGGTAGGCTTATGGTTGCCAAGAGATTATGCCTCGGGTCGGATATACTAACTAGTACTAAGTACGGAGTACTAAGTTAGTACTTAAAGCGAGGTGGGGCAGAGCATCCCAAGGACGGAGGTCATGTCTGACTTGGAAAAAGCAGAGAAAGTACCAAACAGTAGCAGACGAGGAACGACGCCAGACCAGCTTGCTAGAAGTCTGGAACTCCATCTAGAGAGCTGATTGCTGTCTGAATCTCTCCAGAGATTTAATTGAATTTCAGCTCACAAGCAGCAAGGCTACCCACTTCTTGCTAATCAGTCCTGATATTCTAAACGTAATTGATCCCCAATCATGACATCGATCGCAATGACGGTTCTGTGTTTCCGTACACCATCCTCCTTGCACTCAATGCTCATCGGTGCCGTGCGTCTCCCAGAACCAGACTTGCCCCACTTAAGGATTGACCCCTCCATGACCTTGGTGATGCAGAAACCTCCACGCAGCTTGCGTGGGCCAGATCGATAGCAGAACCTGAGCAGCGCCGAAGGCGATACTGACGATGGTGTAGAGGTCGCCGCTTTGCTTCGAAGAAGGTACAGACATGCTGCTGCTGTTTGCCTTGTCTGTGTTTAAATGGCAGTTGGTCGGTTCGGAATTTGGGAGATAGCTGAGGCAACAGCTTGGAGTTGGTACTTCGCTGTGTACGATCACAGGTATAGAGGGTCGATCGGTGATGATGGGGTTCGACGCAGTAATATAACTTGAATGGGCTGGCGTAGACGTTGTCGTAGACGATGCTATTGAGGAGATCGGGTCTGCAGCTTGTATGGTGGGACTCGTGGTGTTGATATGGCAAGAGGCTGCAGCTAGACCGAAGCAAGATTCTGGAAGTGGGACAGCGGCAGAGATTGACATCGAGGACGGGGAGAGCAAGAGCAGGAGCGTAACAGCCAAAGGAACGTGCATAATGCAGATATAATGCAGACAAGTTTAATAGAGTTTATTGCGCGAGATAGATGATAGGAGATAGATGTCGTGTGAATGCATGGCATCAAGACGATTACCTCCCAGCTATATATCATTCATGGAGCATAGCCTTAGGGGCAAACCGAACAAAACAACCGCAGAAACTTGAGGCCTTTAGACGAAAACAAAAACTTACATGCACCGTCACTGATGTTGTTGGAAGAACGGATTAAATCTTAGAAATATGGGTGGGCTTTCTCAAAAGACTGGAAATTCAGAGGATTTTCGAAGAAATGCAAAAATTCTTTCGAAAATCATTGAAACTAGCACGAGTGCCGGAACCAACTCCGTGGCTGATTATCCCCTGTGCTACGGATGGGTAATTCTCCTTCTTAGGAATAGCGTTCCCGGAAGCTAACTGGATTTAGCTCGATGATTTTGCGGCAGCCTTGGAGGGTGAACGCCAAAGTCAATTGTTATTCCAATGTTCTTTGCTTATATTTACTCTTATTGTTAGCCTTATCGCTTTAAGAATGACATCATGGATAACCCTTGATATTCTGATCAATGTATAACTTTACAGTCTAAGAAATATGATTATATGATGGAGAAACATCTAATACTAAAATTATATTCAGAGAAGTTTTGATGTTCTTCTTGCCAAGGCTGCAGCAAACTTATTACTAAGTTAAATCATGGGAGGGATTTCCTCAAGACATTTAGTGACACAAGGGATAGTACGAACCGCAGCACGAGCACATACGTAGTACGTAGTACACCTACGCCGTACTTGGTACCCGCACCCACAGACCTGGCCCTGGCGAAGGCGCTTCAGGCTGAAGGAGGATGACAAGGCTGAATGAAAGGTTGCCCTGTCTAGGTAACAACTTTTTACCACAATGATGGACGTAGGTATGATCACGGACTGATTCTCCGGGACAACTGCACTCATTGGCATTGTGCTTCAAAGGTGTCCAGTGGGCGAGTATCCAAAAGCCACTCATGGAGGACGTCAACCTGCCGACAGCCGATCTTTCACAATCTGAACAGGCAAGCGAACAATCTACTGGGGAGGCCACCCGGTGTGCAACTCAGAACACAACGCAGCCCCTTCCTCTACCAGCTAGTCCCATCGAGATTATTGGAGACAACTCTGCGCAACATCCGCCATCTGGACGACTCACGGCTACCCTCAGTCCATTCCCCCGCGTGGAGATCCCCGAATACCCACCACAACCCCTCCCGAGACGGAAGCCAGCATACTCTAAAAGAGCATGTCTCTCTTGTCGCAGACGAAAGATGAGATGCGATGATATAGAGCCAACATGTGGACCATGTACCAGATTGAAGGTGACATGCGAGTACCCGCCATCTAGGAACGAAAATCAACCAATGGCAGTGGCTGAGAGGCTCGATACTATGCAGGATGGCATCACGAAACTCCTTCAATTGCTGCCACGACTTTCCGTGCAGCCAAAGCCCCGAGCGATGCCATTCTCCCTGGAGGCCTACCTCGGTGCCCAGCAGGAAATAGAAGTGTCGGCAGAACAGCAACGTGTTGTCCAGAATTTAGAAGACTCCTTACACAAATTGAGCAGTTTCCCAAACTGGCCACTGCTGAGTGGGAGGCTTGTCAGGTAGGAGCAGTGCAAGGCCAAGTAGGAAGACGTTCCGCTGACAGCTTTCAAGCTTCATATCTGACCTTCGAGCGCACACGCTTACCACCGAACAACCACCACATCAAGAGGGTGCCGGCGCGTCATCAGAACCAGTGCTGATACAGGGCGGTTCGCGATCGCATATGCTTCAGAAACGGAAATTCGAGGACGACGTGCAGGAAAAGAAGTTTTTCTGCTTCCACGAAAGCTGTGAACAGTCGTACAATTCAGAAAAGCTTTTGGGGAATCACATCCGCAATACTCACAAGGATAGGTGGCCGGATCTCCCCGGAACCTGTGATCATGAGGGGAGCGTGAAGAAGTTCCGGACATGGGAAGAGTGCCTGACCCATCTCACCTTTCACCAGAGAGCGATGGGTATGCGACGGAAAGAGTATGACAAAATCCAAGCTTCTGCCCAATTCTGGGTGTCTTACAGCAACCAGCGCGTGGGGAGAGATGGTCTGGCCTCTATCAATGGCAGTCCCATAGACAACGTGGGCTATTCCCCTGCAAGCAATTCAGGTTATGGAACAGCTTGGGACTCAGCAGCGAACACTTTCCTGGGGTCAAATCCAATGGGGAGTATGGACCGATCTCCTGTAAGTAATTCGGGAAATCGACCACCATGGGATATCCCGGCGACCGATTCTTTTCGTGCTGCCTCGATGGCCATCAACGGTGAAGACTTTAGCTTCCCATCCATGGCTTCGTAGTGGCAAAGCTCTCAGCAGATCAAGGAAGCTGGGCGCCCTCCATGCTCATTGCTCAAGGACGTCTTCTGGCCTTTTCAGCTCCTCGACACAATGGTCCGGTGCGTCTTGGTGCGTCACCATTGAGGCAGCTCGTGTATAAATAATAGAGAGATCTACATTTCTGTTAATATTCGGCCACATCAAAAGCAAAGATGCCTTACATGGCTCTAATCAGAACCAGTTGGCGGAGCCTAGATACCATGGCCCAAAGCTCGATTAGAATTCGTGAGACTGATTTTAGTCATGAGAAATATATGCCAAGAGTGTTACTAATTCCTTCACCTACTAGTAACCTCGGTCCTCCGGTCCTTATTATCTCTCAACTCTGGATTCTGGGACATAAGACGCTGGTTCCGACAGTCTCAAGCGTTGCCATATCATTTCATGTCCCGAACCCATGTGGTTCGGCACCCAAGAGCCTACTGACACAGGTCCTAGCACTATTTTCATTCCGCGCGTCGGAAGCCCCATAGCTCTGCTGATAAGAATTCTTGCAAGGCTATCTCCAGAAAATAAGGTTAAAAAATTCCCCACAACTCAACATCCCGCTCAACCACTCCTCGGGTGGTTTCGTGGGTGCAGGACTGCGACATGGTTCTGCCTTACGATAGCTGGCCCCTTCTCAGGGGTCTCTTCTATAGCTGTTTAGGCCGCCCTTTTTGATCGAGAAGGGAAAGGGATTTTCGTGTTGAGTCTTCTGTAACTGCATTCTTTCCATCATTTGCTTAAAGCAAAGTGACCTCTCTTTCTCTTCTCTTCTGTACTATTCTCGCTCTTCTTCCTTCTTCCTCTCCTTCGACTCTGAGATCGTAGCACAGGAGTTTAGTAGGTTGAGAGGCAGCGCAAATTTGGTGGAAACGCGGGTATGTGCCATCATGGCAACCATATAAGGTATAAAATGGTACACATAAGACCAATAATTGCCTGCCCATTGTTCATATATGCGGTATGTAATGCGACCACGGCGTTGAAGCGGACACTCCAATCGGAACTGATCGTAGGCTGATGAACGATTCCACCACCAAGAAGATAGGTGCAAAGACATATACTAAAAGGGCACAGAAAAATAATAGTGCAAACGCCGCCGAAAAAGCCCATGCTAACCAGGAAGAGTCCTCATTGAATATCCACGCTAACACAACTGGAAGAACGATAATAACAAAGACGGGTGTCGTTCCCGCCAGGAAAAGCGCAGAAAATCGCCACAACCACATTTCTGTTTTGGATGGAAAGTGCAAGTGCCAGGCTGTGAGGTGAACTCCTCCATACGCTATCAGGATTAGTGCTCCGATGGTAACTTCTCTGAAGCCGGTTGTTCTTGACTTCTGTAGATTTTTAGATCTGTTCAGCGTCGTCGGGATGAATATCGGAAGTTCTTTACGCGTTGCGCGTTCACCGCCGGCCCGCTGCCAAGCGCGCCATGCACTCTGGAGCGTTTCCTGTAGCGAAGGATTCAGGCGTAGTAGGGGAAGTTTGTACAGAACTTCATCAGCAACCTTTGGCTTAACAATGACTGTTATACCAGTCGATTCCGCCCCTGCGAATGTCCAAGGCATGCTAGGGAAGGATATTTCGGATTCATTGGAGGAGCTCAGATGCCTTGCTGTCGGGACTTTCTCCAAGTCAGGATGTCCAATGATCTCCGCTGTAGGGCAATAGTCCTCCTTGCGGAACGTAAACCAGCTACCAGGCTCTACCTCCCAAACTGAATCAGGGCGTTTAAGTAGACTAATCACTTTCCAGAGAGCTAGTAACTCCATGTCATCATCTGAAAGATTTGAAACTGTTCCTTCTGTCATGTCGAACGGTTTCTAAAGAAATGTCAGTCACGGTTATACCTTGTTCTGATAAGACTCCTGTTATGAAATAGAGAGTGTACGAGGTGTCTGAGAGTGCCATACCTTAAACCACAGAAGATAAAGACATAGTGAGCAAACCACATGAACAAGAGTGTGAATTTCAAGAAGCGTCAACGGTAGACCACTGATTTTCCGAGCAATACACTCCACTGATAGCCAGGTGACTTGCGCGCAGATCACAAGTTTCGTTAAGGTGTCTGCTTTGCTTCGGGCCTCAATGCTCCTGCTGTCAATCCATAAGAATGTTCCATGATGCGCTAGCCACTCCAATGTTTCTGGCGGGAGAACAACTGATCCTGATTTAGTAAATTATTTACCCAAACTAACTCGAAACCCGCCCATCACGACGAAGAAACTATATCGAAGGTCAAATGTTTCCGGGATCGGATGTTTCAAAGTTCCTTCGCGTAATGGCGTTCTCTTTCTTTGTTGAGTATCCTTGTGAGAGCCAGAGCACGCGAGAATTGATTCCACGCAGCGTAAAGCAAAATCTCAGGAGCCAGTAAGCCGCAAACAGTCCATTTGGCTTTCCTGAGGACGCGTTTGATTGTTGTGTCTTCAGGCGCAGGCACATTCATATGTACCGCTGTCCAGTTGCAGAGAATGATTGTAACGATGCACGTCCATAGAATGTCGGCCGTTCCGCGAGTCTTAGCCGGAGGCATCCATTGCTCAACTGTTATCTCGTTAAGTGCGACGGTATCGTTCAATGGAATGGTTGTCATGGCTCTCCGGATGGCCAGGGCAACTCGCGTTGGATTTGGAGATGCAAACACTGTGAATAAGCGGCGGCGACAATGTAGAACTATTAGACTCTATTTTAATGCTATCAAAAGCCAGATTGAATATAAGTCCATCTCACCGGCGACAGAAGACTAATGCATGCCTGAGCCACTTGACTAGCTCAGCCCCTTCGACTTACGTAAAAATCAACAGAATCCGCGCAGCTATCTCACACAGAATCCTGCATAGAGTCCGCAGCCAAGAAATGCCACCACTATATCTCTTAAGTAATCACTATTCTAGGGCATATCAACCCCAGAATCAGATCACTAGAGGCCGATGGGGCTAAGGGTCATCCAAAGCCCCACTGCTTAGGGCGTTAGCAGGACCGAAAGATTTTGCCGTTAGTCCAACGAGCAAGATGCGGCTGATCACGATGATTGGCCTGACTGTCCTGTTACGGTAATGCATTTCGACCCTAAGCTTATGAAGGAGGAGTTGATGACAAGATTGCCAAGAGTGTACGTCATGGTACAATCCTTAGCGCAGTTTAAGTACTTTTAGTGCACAACTTCCTACACTAAAACGAATAACAATCAGGCCAAAATACGGGTTCCTGATCTCAGATGTTGCCTCAGTTCTCAGCCGTGCTCTATTGCTTACGTAGTGGTGTGAGACAATGTCTGCTTAGTCAGCGACTAGCCCATTTCGAGCATGACATGTGTGGCTGTGCCCACTAAGCCACGTCTGCTTCACCTAACCTC
Organism: Endocarpon pusillum Z07020; assembly: GCF_000464535.1. Classification (NCBI taxonomy): domain Eukaryota; kingdom Fungi; phylum Ascomycota; class Eurotiomycetes; order Verrucariales; family Verrucariaceae; genus Endocarpon; species Endocarpon pusillum. The sequence continues at coordinate 57,195 of NW_006916545.1, forward strand.
GGTCCTCCGGTCCTTATCCAGCCTTGCAAGTAGCGACTTGACCGATCTCCAGACACCCAACCATCTCTTCTCCTTGCCGATGGATTACCCTCTCCGCAGACCAGTCTGTCTCTGAAAAGCCTGGGATCCTACTGTCATGGCGGGTACAAGTCAAGTATGCTCTGCTTGCGAACAGATGTTCGTCCAGCCAGACTGCATTCCCTGGGACAAGGCCAAGTGCACATTTCGTGTAACTGTGAAGAGTGTTTCCAGCTCCGCCCACTCTGGTTGTCGGCTATGTATTCTCATAAGGTCAATCATGTCTTCTTTCCGCTGCCGCACAACCTGAGTCGTACTTGAAAACACGGAATTCGAATGCTCGCTGAGGTGGTCGGATGAGGAAGCCAAACTTTTCGCCCTTCAGTACAGAATTGCTGATTCCATTCTGGATGCCTTTTCATCGAGCTCCACACTGAATCTTGGTAGTCATACCGGAGTCATTGATGCTGTGTCTCGAGTCGTAAGAGCTGACAGCACATAGCCGTCACAGACATGGCAATTGGCAGGATGAGATCGCCGAATACTGCGTCAGAGATTTGCAATTCTATCGCGTCGCGGTGGCTGGTCGATTGCCTAGCTAGCCATGACAAGTCTTGACGCAAGGACCAAGGACCACCTTGCTTCCTACCCGTCTAATTGATGTGGGGGTTGCATGGTTTTCTTCAGTGGTCCGTCTCACAATCACTTCTGAGCTCGGATCCGGCAAGATGAACTCCCCTTACATATATCTAACTCACCTCTGGACGGTTGGAGGAATCATAAGATTGACACGATCTAACATAGATATCTTAAGACGAAATATTCCAAAAGAAATACTTTCACCTACATTTCGGGAAGCCATCCAGGCCACTCGAAGCATGGGCATTCGATACATCTGGATCGATTCCTCGTGCGTCTTGCAAGATTCACCAACAGACTGGGTTGCAGACTCATCTCAGATGGTGACATATATACACGATCACTGTGTAACATAGCTGTAACCAGGTCATCAATGACCTACACAGGGTTGTTTCAGGATACAGATGCTTGTCTGATCACTCCTTATAGGACCCATATCAAACTTAAAGGACATGACGCAATTCACTGCTTTTCGCGGGCAACCTCTGGGGCTCTTCTCTTCACGACGCCTATATAAACCAACGCGGCTGGGTCCTTCGAGAAAGAATGATGAGCATTCACTCTTTACACTACTCTTCGCAGCTCTTCTGGGAATGCCGGACGTTCAAGCGTGTGAGACTTATACCGAGGGCTATCCCATGATCCGACTACGTTCGCAGCTGCCGAAATCTTCGTTCACACTTCTAGCCTTGAAGATTGGCGGGACGACTTCCCTGGTGATACCTACGGCTGAGACTCAATTTTTGGGAAATACACGAGATGCTACTCACCAAGCATGAGGACAGGCTTGTCGCTATTGCTAGTATTAACCTACCATGGTGTTGGTCAATGTAAGCGGGCGTGCCAGGAGACCCAATCAGTATCGATGTAAGTGTAGCCTTGAATAGTGGGGAGGAGCTGAGACCTTATACTCTATAACCCCTCTTGGTCCTGGGCATGCCTAAATATTGATCGTGCAGACGTCGACTCCATCACTACCATGGGTTTGGATGAGAATCCAGTTACCTTGTTGGACGTACAGATGGAGTCTGCTCCGGACAATATCGATGGCAACCTTACTGGAGGTTACGTTCACCTCAGGAGGCGAATTGGGCAGATATCCCCCGTCGACATAATCATGGAAGGAGACTAGATGATAGGCGCAGGATATTCACACGAAACCATCCTAGACGCTGAGGAGTCATTGTATGATGAGGCTCTCCATTGCTTACCTCTGGGTATGTTGCACGTACAGCCTGACACCAACTGGCCTCCAATGACCCACCGTCATCTATTGGGAAGCATCCATCCAGACGCTGCCGAGTACGCAAGGATTGGCAGATTGAGCGTATCTCTGGCTTGGGGACACGGTCTTGCAATGGATCGTGGAATTTTCAAATTCAGACGCTCATTTTTGCGAGGACTTAATGGTAGTGACGATCTCTAAATGTGTCTCCAGAGAAGAAACAATTCAAATATATTCTGAGATCATCTCATCTACGATGATGACGATCATATTTTCAATACCCAGGCATCAATGGTCTGTTGTGAAGTGACGGAGAGCTCAGAGGTCGTGGAACGCTGTAGAGATTATTGCAAATGGATAGCGCAGAGAGCCCAGTTATTATAAAGGGCACTAATATAATTCTCCAATAATCCAGACTTCTTATTAACATAATGGTGAGAGATGGAGGTGAGTTGTTTGTGCAAATAGCTTCCATCATCAGCACATAGTCATGTTATCGAGCCTTTGTTCGGGGGTCCAAGCCTAGTGACAGATTTCATGACACTCTGCTGGCACGTTAAGAGGGCTGCAGAATCTGTTAGCAGATCCCCAGCCCTCAGCATCCAAAAGTCAGAGCTGTTTTAGGCTACAAGGCCCCACCAAATCTTGGCTCCTCACTTAAAGATCACGAATCTCGAGTGGAGACGTGCGGGGAAATTTCCGAGGTCCTCCGGTGCAAAACCAGTGCTGCCTCTCAACTAATTGAATTCTTCACGTCTGGACGAGTTTAATGCAGTCATAATGTGAATACGTCTTCACAGACTCGCCGCGATCATGGCCATATCATTTAAACCCTTCGCGTCACTAGCGTCGAAGGCGAGTCGAGGCTTTGCTGCTCATGCATCTCCGCCTGGTTGTCCAAGACGGTTTGCTTCTGTCGCCCACCCAAAGAGAGAAGGTCCGCTGGATGGTATCAGAGTCCTTGATATGACGAGAGTATTGGCTGGGGTACGGAATTCTCCCTTCAACGGGATCGATGTTGAGCCCACTGACAGATGATAGCCATATTGTACGCAAATACTAGGAGATCTCGGGTATGCCTGATATGCCCATACTTGATTGTATGACGATCACTACTCTCTGCTGTCATGCGGAGAATGTGACTAACAAAGCTATCGTGCGTCAGCGCCGAAGTGATCAAGATCGAGCATCCAACCAGAGGAGATGATACGAGGGCCTGGGGACCACCTTTCGCCAGGTACTCAAGGGATAGTCCTAAAGAAGGACCCGGCGAGAGTGCTTACTTCCTATCTGTGAGAGCTTCATCAAGTAGTGAGGAATGCAGACTCATAATCAACAGGTCAACCGAAACAAGAAATCCTTAGCTCTCTCGTTCGCAGATCCTAAAGGGGTCGAGATTCTACATAAACTCGCCGCTTCGTCAGATATTCTGGTCGAAAATTACTTGCTTGGTAGTCTGAAGAAGTACCAGATGGACTATGATACGATTCACAACCTTAACTCCAGGTACTAATCATTCTTGTTGCATTTCGACATTCCCACGTTCCACAGTTGACCATTCTAATCGACAGCCTGATCTACGCCTCCATAACGGGCTATGGCCAAAATGGTCCCTACTCCTCACGCGCCGGCTACGACGTCATGGTCGAAGCAGAAATGGGACTTATGCACATCACAGGTGAACGAGGCGGCCCACCAGTCAAAGTCGGTGTTGCCGTAACAGACCTCACCACCGGCCTCTACACCAGTAATGCCATCATGGCCAGCCTGATAGCACGAGGTCGGACCGGTAAAGGACAACATCTCGACGTCGCTTTAAGTGACTGCCAAGTTGCTACGTTAGCGAACATGGCGAGCTCAGTGTTAATTTCCGGAGAAAGAGATATGGGCAGATGGGGAACCGCCCACCCATCCATCGTCCCCTACAAAGGATTCCGCACCCTCGACGGTGATATCTTGCTCGGAGGCGGTAATGACCGTCTGTTTGGCATCCTTTGCGACAGACTGGGTAAATCCGCGTGGAAAACAGACAAGCGATTCATCAGCAATAATTCTCGAGTTGCGAACCGGGTCGAGTTGGAACGGCTCATCGAGGAGGTTACTAAGACAAAGTCGACGAAGGAGTGGCTGGATCTCTTGGAAGGATCCGGCATGCCATACGCAGCTATCAACGATGTAATGGATACATTGAATCATCAGCATGTGCAAGCGAGGGGGATGGTGACGCAGGTTGAACATCAGGAATGTGGTACGATGAAACTGGTCAGTCCGCCGGTCAAGTATAGTGAGAGCGTCACAAGTATACGGAGTGCACCGCCGATGCTAGGGCAGCATACAGATGAGGTTTTGATGGGGCTGCTGGGCATGGAGGAAGCTGAGGTGGAGGATTTGAGGAAGAAAGGGGTTGTTGCATAGAGGTAGAACAGAATCTCGATCCGGCTTGGATAGAAGGAAAAAGAATTGAAGCTGCAGCGGGGCTGTTCTCCTTGAAAGCTTTTCCATTCCTGGCAGGTGGTCGACATTGCCCAATTCAGCTGACTGGTATCAGAGTCCCCTCCAAGTCGTTACGACCAGACTCGGAAACACCAAGCAGAGGCACACACAGACTTACCCAAGCAATCAAGCAACCAAGCACTCGGGACATCCCAATCAGGAAACCTGTCCCTAAATCGAGACATGATTTCTCTCGATAGCAAGACTCAGTGACCGCAACGTACACCATCCCAGCTTCGACTCATCCGGGGCGTTCCCTTCCTAGGCCTGAATCGAGCCCAAATCAAATCGTCCCTGGAACAACCACCGCTGCTACACGTACACTGACAGGGTCTCCATGATTCTTGCTGCATTGACAGAGAGAAAGAAAAAGGGGAAAGGGAGGAAGAAACATGAAGGGCTCTTCTCAACCTTGCTGAACCTACCTCCTACTACTGCGTTTTCCCCACTTCTCTCGATCACTCGCGCGCGGGGGCTAGGATTCAATGTGATCAACCGGTCAAGAGGCGAGCATGCATTTTTACCAGAGGGATTCGCACAGTCCAACATGAGAAAGCGGTCCGTCCACCTCGGCTCGGCTCGGCTGCGCAATCAGTACGGTAAGGAGCTGCGTGTTTGTCTGGAGTGAGTATCCAATTCACAGCACATGTTAATATTATTTATATCCATATCCATATCCATATCCATCAAGCACCCCTTAACCCGGCCCACCTCGTCTTTGCCCTGCAACTCACCACCTCCACCCTCTCCTTTCCGCCCGTCTCCCCTACCTCACCCCCGCACCCGAGTCTGGACTTCCCATCCCCCTCCAAACCTTGAAATCCCACAACCTCACCCCCACCAGAAACTCACACTAACCCCCGTCGCGCAACTGCGCACATAATGCCACCAACCCACGGGAACATAAAGCGCCTCCCCGGCCTCGAGCACACACTCCAGATACGGCACCGCGCCGAGCCCGGGATAGACGGCATCCCAGTCTTCGGCGGGCGAGAGCTCGATGGCGGCGAGATCGATGCGCGAGGTGTTGGAGAGGTCGATCGTCGCTTTCTCTTCATCCTCCTCTGTCTTCTTATCATCCGGCTCTGGGATGATGGCGGTGCCGCGCGTGTTTCGCCGTCACCGGCCACGGAAGAGATATGAGTGGTTTGGGGTTGGGAGTGCTTGAGGTGAGGGGCAACCTCCCTCGCGGAGCGCGGGTAGAGTCTTGCGCTGTGGTGCGGCGAGTACAGGCGGATGTATTTGCGTCCGACGACTTGGCAGAGGATGTTGTGGTGCGGGTCGTGGTGCAGGGGGGAGATTGTCCAGGCGGGGCCGAACCAGATGTTGGTTTGGATTGGATCTGGGATCAGGTCTGGGTCTGGGTCTGGGCTGGAGGGGGTTTTATCGTCGGTTTTGTTGCCTTCGGCCTCGTGGTCTGGGCTGGGCATTTTACTCCCAGACACCGGGACGAGGGAGGGGTGGGATGACTTGGGTTTGGCAGCGCTGTGAGAAGTCTTGTCCTTGAGCCGGCTCAGGTAGACGGGCGTGCCTGGCTCTGGTGGCGGCGGATCCAGGTAGCAGTAGTCCGGGGTCGCGATGGCTTTGATGCGGTGTTGCTTTGGTCGGTTTTGTTGCCTTCGGCCTCGTGGTCTGGGCTGGGCATTTTACTCCCAGACACCGGGACGAGGGAGGGGTGGGATGACTTGGGTTTGGCAGCGCTGTGAGAAGTCTTGTCCTTGAGCCGGCTCAGGTAGACGGGCGTGCCTGGCTCTGGTGGCGGCGGATCCAGGTAGCAGTAGTCCGGGGTCGCGATGGCGGAGCGGAGCGATGGGATCTGCCGGAGAAGATCGTGTTGGGCGAGATAGCCTGTCTGTCTTCCGGTGTCCGGTGGTGGACTACCATCTGCTCCAGCGGGATCATCACCGCTGCCACGAGCGCTTCCTGCTTCAGAAGACAGAACCCCTTCAAGCTCTGCCTCTCCATTTGTATTCTCTACCGCGACCCCATCCCCGCCATCGTTAAGGATGTACTTGCCCAGAAACTCCCCAAACGGCATCATCTTCTGTCCCCAGTCGTCGTCTGTGTAGCTCCGTCCTATCTCCACCGGCACGAGTCGTCGCCCATTGAACGTTTCTTTTCTCCAGTAGGACGTCTTCTTCCACCGCTTCAGGGCGGGCCAATGGTCCATGATCCCTGTCAGGACCACGGGCTCCTTCGCGTGGTCCATATGTCTCTGGAAGTCGGTTAGAGAAGGAGTCTTGAGCCGAGGGACTGGGTGCTCGATCCTGGGCACTGCGGTGTAGTTGGCAGGAAGAAGATCGTCCTCCTCCTCCTCCTCCTCCTCCTCATCATCACCATTCTCTCCTCCACGAACCCCCTCTTCGTCCTCCCGAACA
>NW_006916545.1:64199-143679 GCF_000464535.1 Endocarpon pusillum Z07020
TATTTTTTGGGGTATTATTATACTTGATGGTGAAGAGATGGGAATGAGAACCAGGGGTGGAGCTGGAGGGCGGATGTCGATGTTGCTGTTCGGTATTTATTTAAATAAGATGTCCCGGATGCGGAGAGGGGAATGGCTGTTCCGGGATATACTTAGAATAGTGTATTGGATCCGGGTAGGATTGCGGCCGTGGGGAGGTTCGGTCATCTAGACACTAATTGTGAATGTAAAAAGTACGGAGGTGTGGTAAGTATGAAGTAAGTATGACTGCCGGTGTATAACTCTTAAGACTCGAGCAAGGCGTGCAAGATGGTGGAATATCTGTGGCCCTACAGAGATTCGATTCAAGAGGAGCGGGGAGAATATGAATAAGAGTATGAATGAGAACACAAACTGCTGACGGAAACATACGTATGACTGTGTGTTCATTGAGAAATCTATTTTTGAGGACAATGTCCGCTTCCTATGTTGAGAGGTGATAGAGTGATAGATGGACATTATGGAGTCCAGAATTCCACATGGCTTCGATATCACCGACACCGCTCCGCTTTTCCCCCCTCCCAGATCAACCAGCAGCATTACCAAAGAAGAATCCATCGAATATGTCGACACCTGTCCCGTCGCTCCAATCATGCTGGAAGTCCAGGCCAGGTCCAAACCCCAAGTCGATACCCGCTGTGTCAAAATCCTGGTTGAAATCAGTCGATTGTAAGAAGTCGAGTTCTGGCACGTTTGTCACATCTGGATCAAAGGAGCTGGCATTATAAAGACTCGGAGACGAGGATAGGCTTCCCTGTATCTGCTGCTGCTGCTGAGGTGGTCGATCGGAATGCTGGGCCATGACACCGCTGGAAGGTTGGGTTGCATTGATACCGAGCCCGGCGTTGATTCGATTGTTCAGCGAATCTAGAGTTGGTGGAAATGAGTGTTGTCGAGAAGGCATCTGCGGCTGCGGCTGCGTCAGAACCTGGTGATGTTGTTGACGCAGTTGTTGGGGCCGACACTGTCGTAAATGTGGTTGCGAAGCAGCGTCGTCATGGTCGATATCTTCCGGAAACAAATCTTGAAGGTTCATGTCGAATCTTGGGGGTGGCCTGCGAGGTTTGGCCTTCACTTCTGGCCGCTGTCTTGGAAACTGGTGGTCGGTGAGATGGGGACAGGCAGGCCCTGTAGTTGTGCCAGTGAATGAATGCTGGATTGCTGCATCTGACTGATTCCGCGGTTGACTACTTTTGACATCATCGCCAAACCCAGTGGTCGAGATGCACATTTGCACGGTGGCTCTGCTCATTCTCTCAAACGCGTCTCTGCATGCTTCTGCTGGGGGACATTTCTCCATCAGGTCACCAAGCACCGAGGTGGCGGCAAGGATGGTGAAGTCGACATCGTCCAGCGTCTATCATATTTAGCTTGATGTTGAACGAACAGACCAGATGGCTTACCAGACGGCTGCGCACTAGAGGCGAATGCCAGATAGCGTAGAGAAATGATATTCCAGCCATGAACAGATGATGCGTTGCAAGGTAAGTGTAATTCACCAGCCTGACTCGATGAAGCTGACGATAAAGCTTCAGTACTCTCTGACCAGCTTCCGCCACCTTGAGAAAAACATCGCTCTCGTCTTCGTGGTCCTCCATGCTCGCCATTGATGGACTGGACGCTTCCTCCTTCAGACTCATTGCCGCCAATGGGCCTGGAACTGTTAGGCTCTGCCGGTAAAGCATGATCAAGGCCTGCCAGTAATTGAGTGTAAGGAAGTCCACTGAGAACTCAACTCCGGTTTCATCAGATGATGGAGTCGACTCTTTCCATTCCCACAGCCTGCGATCAACGTCTTTTCGCCATGACCGGAAAGAACCGAAGTTGGCGAGGAAGGGTGATGGCAATCTTGTATGCATGTATTCATTTTGGCTGTTGGTGCCGGTTCGCCTCGCGATCTGGGCCTGCTGATATTGCAGTACCTGAAGAATCTCCGACTGTAGAAGACGTAGGCGAAAGTAATGGTAGGCAACATGCTTGTAGCTGGCTGAGGCTTGCTCAGTTGGTCGCAGAAACCCATTTCGGGTGATGTATTGATCATCGAGTAAAGATGGGAATTCTGTGGTCACCACCTGATCTGTGATGCCAAAAGGTCGGCCAACACAAGTACTCACAAGCCTGTCCAAGGAATAGACACACCACCAAAGGCGCCTTCGGAGATCTCTCACCCATTCTCGCCGACCTTTTTCCCTAGCATCGATAGAACTCGCCGCCGTCTGCGATTTTGGTGCTTCGGCATCCATGTCAATGTCATCGCTGGAGACGGGCACTTTCTCATTAGAGTCATCAATGCCGGTACCGTCCTCGAAATGTAGACCCAGATCTATTGCTAATCGCACCGCAACACCGGTGATGTACCACAGACCAGGTGCAACAGGGCGCAGCAGCGCGAAACCGGCCAGAAGCAATACTGCTTGAAGCTCTTCCAAACCACCACCAAACCCGTCAGGACGGTCGGTTGCAGAAGACGAACCCAGAAAGGACTCCAAGTGTACGATGGCGGATGCATGATACTCTTCCGGCTGGTGTTGCAGACCGGACATCTTCACTCTTTTGCTTGTCGGTGATGATGGTTCCTGCTGGGTCTCGGAATGTTGCATCGAAGCAGGATCAGGGTCGGAAGAACCGAAGATGATGCCAGCCCCAATGGCAAAGACAATATTCAGCATGTACAGCTCTCGGGGGGTCCGCTGACGATCTTCTACCGTGTATGCTCGGTCGAATAGCTCCATGAATTCGTTCCGATGTAGTATGGGGATCTGTGGGTTGGCGTGCTCAAAATACAACCTGACGAGCTTCTCACCCAATTCTCGGTCGGGAAAGGCTGCTCTCCTGATCGTCGGTTTGGTCTGTAGCCCAAAGCACGAATCCCTCATGGTGGTACCGCTGTTGGCGACATTGGTGAGAGGCTTGCTGGGCCGTACTGCATTCCTCTCGGAGTTGTGGTTGCTCGAAACCGAGCTCTTGACCGCAGCGAACACCACCCGGGCGAATGATATGCCGGAAGTCGACCCAAGATATCGGGGGTCTGAAGCACCCTGAACGGATACCATGCCAATGTTTGACACCAGCTGGTTGAGCTTCTTTGCCTCTTCTTGTTTCTTCTCCCATGCCGCATCGTGTGACTTGCCCGGTGTAATGCCTGTGCTCCCGGAGCCATCGGTGAAGGAGCTCCTTGCCTCATGGGGCGAACGCACGATGCCTTGCTCGACCAGCTTCGAGTCCACATCGAAGGCGTCCGGAGGCTCAAAGGCTATGTGGTTGGCGACCAGAAGTGATTCGAAGTATGCCAGGCGCGTTTCGAGATAAAAGACATAGCTTCTTGGGATTTCCTGCTTGGTGATAGGATCTATTCCTACGCATCTCAACCCCACTTTGGAACAGGCTGCGCAGGCAGGCAGACGCTGGTCGCATCGGTTCTTTCTTTTGCGACATCGCTCACACGCACTGACATTCCGAAAGGCAGAACTGCCAGCCGCTGAATTCGAGGGCGAGGTTGCGCCCACATTCGCTTGGGTCGGAAGAGGAGTGGGGGAGTTCTCGTCAGAGGGATAAGACCGTTTGGTACCGACGGTTTGAAGTATTGGAGGGGAGTTCATAGAATGGGTGTTCCTACATTTCAGGGCACGAAACCAGAGTCTGAAGACGCTATGCAACGTGTTGGGATTTCTTTGCTAATTCGCTGCTGCTTGTACGGAGTAGTATTCTAAGCACATGTGGTTACGCAGGCTTCCTCAGCTGCTCATGCATTGCGGCTTATCGTGATGTTCAAGATCGGCCAATCAGCCCAAGGCAGTCTAGAGGACAGGGCCGCATCTTGACAAGCAACACGTCTTCGCCCAAAACCTATGAGATAAGAAAATTCATGCTCCCGTCACGCATCTCAACAGCGGATATGTATTGCTTCTTGAAACCTCGGCGCTTGAGATCTCCAAGCGGGCACATCCTTGCTTCAATGCTGCACATCTCAACCGAAGCGAGATGATCCGAGAGGGAGAAGGGTCATGTGTTCGATGTTGGAGATGTTGCATGTCTCCTCAGTCAACCGCCACACCATAACAAAATTGAGAAGATTTGATAAGACAAGTGTCCTGACAAGCAGGCATCGGCGATGGATTGCACACCAAGGTCTTCGCGCTGCTTGAAATGGTCAATCCTGTACCTGTCAGATCTTCGGTGCACTTGTAGGCGCAGTGGCATGATGCCACGCGTGATGAGTCATGCGGCTTATTGGGCTTCTGTATGGTTCAATGTGCTACCTGCAACACCCGGTTTTGATCACAAAGCGAGAATGAGGGATTAGGTTCTGCATGGCCATGGATTCAATCCACTCCTCGCACACCGCTCAACCAAGCTTTATTTGCGCAGTCTTGAGCAGGTGACCCATATCAGGTGGACATGCAGTCCATCCGCGAACCACTGACGAGACCGCTGTATTGAGTAGGTACAAGAGAGGAGTAGCGACGAGTGGGGTACTCTATATGTCCTGACCACATAGAGTGGCGCAGCGACTGTAGAACAAGGATAACGTAACCAAGTAACCAAGATGTGTGCTGACGATGATATAAATACCGACCTGTCACTTGGATTCTACAGCTCAGCGTTGAACAGCGCATGATTCTGACCAGGGGACTTCTGCACCGCCAGAACAGCTGCTGTTCCTGGTCTTGTCAGCTGAACAGCTGGAACGATGTACGTATCATCACCATTCTCTGCTGGACCTCGGATTGGCGACGGGGAGCGGAGACAAGAGGAGTTGAGGGATGCCTCGGGTAAACATCTGGAGGATCTAGCATACGAGGGGAGATTCGCTGGGGGCGGCGGGTTAAGCAGCCTCGGCCACGGCCACGGCCACTGCCCAGTCTGACAGCGACTGCCAAACTTAGCGTCAGGGAGGTTTCAGCATTGCAAACTGGCTAGCTGCTAGTTAGTGGCTACTTAGGCTGGATGCAATCGCCGCGTGGTCAACGATGCAATGGAGATCTCTCAAGTGCCTCTAACTTAGCTAAGAGTTTAGGTCAAGCCAAGCAGGATGTCGGCCAAAGGCCAAAGGCTAGAGGCCAGAGTCTAAAGGCTAACACAGATTTCCATGGAGTCCTACGTACCTCAACTCTCTTCTCCGCAGCAAAGTGGTCAGGCACCACCTCCGTAAAAGTCATATCCGAATTAGCAACAGACACCAAATGCGCCACTGCTCTTGCAGCCAGGCCTAGAAGTCGCCTGGCTCTTGTGAATAATGTGACTGCACTTCTCCACGGATTGTCATACCCCCTGTAGTCGCGTGACGACGCTTTGCAAGTAGGGGAACATCGTGAAAATTCATATCATGCCATGCCATGCCATGCCAACGAAGAGGGCCGTTACTGATTTCGACCCGCCTCTCGGCAGCGGCCTGGAGGAGTCATGGATCTCACTGGACCCGTTTAAGACCATATCTGTCTGGTCGAGCTGCAGCTCACCTGATCGGTTAGACTGGGATGCAAGAAGCACAGGTCAAAGTCAAAATTCTGCGATATGCGCTGCCGCTGCACAGTCAGGAATTGTATCTCATTTGCCACCAGATCTTGCCAGGGAGATCAACCTCGGCATCCAATTGGCCTGGTGTAAAAGCCAGAGACCGGCCGACGAGAAAATCTAGTACTATCAATGTGCTCCAAGGATTTCGGGCTGTGTTCGGGTCACTGGAGATAGTGCTGGAAAAGGAGCTCCATTTGTGGTTGGTTTGCAATCTTGACTGCCTTGATTGCTCACCGCCACTCTGACTCGAACGCAGCAGAGCACATCACTGGGACTTTGGAGGAATGCGTCTTTGGTCATTCCTGCAAGGCAAATTGCGCTGGCGCTGGCAGACGTTGAGATTGAAACATGGTCAGGAGTCCGGGCTGGCTGCATAAATATAGAAGCCTAAGAAACGTTGTCGTCAATCAGTCACATTTTTAAATGTTGTGCAGCAAGCAGTCTGTGATGAACGGTAGGTTCAGCGTTGTCAGCATTGTACTAATTTGGTTGTATTAGCGGGTGTTCGCTGTGTTTCAAAGTTTATTCTGCTACTCTTCCGTCAGCAAAAGACGATCAATATCGCGAGCACATACGTAGTTACTACTACGTAGTAGTAAAGGGGATTGTGGGCTTAGCAAGGGGCTTGGGGGCGCGGGCTGCAATTGAGCAATGAAGCATGGCTAGCTACGGGAACAATGGACTTGTGGCCTGTGATTAGCCGCATGGGTCATGTTCCGCAAACCCGCTCCCCCGGAATAAAATCGTTCCATCTTCTCAGCCCTTGAATCTTGACCGATTCGGGGAAAAATTGAATGGAGTCCCCTCCTCTTACTGGATCGCCTCTAGGTGTTGTTTGTTGTTTAGACTCTTTGAGCGGTGGGCCCAGTGGGCTCCGGCCTCCTGAATGCTGAAGCTAACATTTGCCTTTTCCCCCTAAGTTACCTTACATCATTTTTCACGCATTTCATGGCGGCTGACTCTTCCGAATTGCCATGCGAGAATAGGGGACCCACACACTGCGCCCCTCTTGTGAGCGAATCTCGACAGCAGACGACAAAACAATTTTTGCATCGCAGGTCTCGAGGGATCCAGTTGCCTGGTTTGCCCGTAGCCATACACGTCTGCTGAGATGCTGCCCAACACTCCGGCCTACTGGATGCGTCGAATCCGACGTGGTGACCTTAAAATGCTACTATCGGTGAGCAACAGTGGGTAGGGAAGCATTTTACTCAATCTGCGTTGCAAAGCTGTTACGCGCTAAGTCGTCAAGCTTGACATTCTCGGAGGATATGTGTGTAACCGGTGGATCTGTCCAGGTAGCGTTTGCTTGGTATCGACCTGTCAGGGGCAATTAGGTTCTGCTGGTCCTGACAAACAAATCATAACGGACAGAATCGCGCAAAGATCATCACCACAAGGAAAAAAGCAACCTAGCCATTTCGCTTATCGATTGCCCAGTGTTTACGTAGTACTGTCCCGGCAAGTTGGTCCTTGCAATCCTGGTCTCTCATTCTGCAATTTCTGGTCAAATCGAAATGAGCTGGCAGGCCAAAGCTGCAGCCCATCTATTTGGCTAATTTAGGGCGAAAGAAAAAACCCCCGTCACAAAGGCAAATCCTCCAAGCTTTCAAAAAGCATGGGTTACAAATATATCGCACTGGCACTGTAACTATGCGTCAGGACCGGACCACTTGGGTTGTTGCCTTTTTGTCTGAAATTGGCCGATGGAACACATTGGGCCTCCATGCTCCTCTATCCTCTAATATGAGATGGTTTGCCATCTCTCAAGCATCTCCACCACCTCTTCCTTTGCAGATTTTGATATGCTGGTTCTTCTCCCTTCCTACGGAACAGGATAGACGCAATCTGCTGCTTCTAAAGCGATGCCTCTGCATTGGTTGAGCAAACAATAACATTTGCGCATCATCTGTCTTCCTGTCACACATCCGCCCATCTCTGTGGATTGCTTATATCTCCTTCCTCTCCTTTTTTCTCTCTTGTCCTCCCCATCCACCACCTCTCACCGCCAGTCTACTACTCCAGCGTACCAGCACACCTTTTGCTCTCCAAGCACCCTGACGCCGTCAGGATGTTGGGGACAGTATGGCGCACCTATGAGCGGCTGCTCCGCAAAGACAAGACTCAAGACTCCTTCCCCGCCAGACAACTCTTCGTGCTGGGTATGTGGACCTCCCTCGCGAGCATCCAGCGGTGCTGCTCTTCCCCAGTCTCTGCTCTGCCACTGCGATGGAAAGAAGCCTGCTGACGCTTGAACCTCAGCGTTATGTCGAATCTGCGAGCCGATCGCCTTCATGTCCATCTTCCCTTATGCTTATCGAATGATTGAGAGCTTCAACATCGCCACAGATCCCGATCATATCTCGATATATGCAGGTATGCTCATCACTTCCTTCGCCTTTGCAGAATTCTCGACCGGCATCGTATGGGGTCGAATCAGCGATAAAGTGGGAAGAAAGCCAGTGCTCATATTCGGATTGATGGGCACGGCCCTGAGCATGATCATTTTTGGTTTTGCAACCAACTTGCAGACTGCGATAATTGCAAGAGCTGTGGGCGGTTTGCTAAATGGGAATGTTGGAGTCTTGCAGACTACGGTAGCAGAACTTGTGACGGTCAAAGAACATCAGCCACGAGCATACTCGATCATGCCCTTTGTATGGTGTCTTGGCTCGATTATTGGACCTGTCATGGGCGGCGCCCTTGCTCAGCCTTGCACCGCATACCCCTGGCTCTTCAATCAAGGCTCGATCTTTGAGACATACCCTTTTCTGCTGCCCAATCTGGTCTGTGTGGTCATACTAATCTTCGGCATCACAATCGGAATATTGTTCCTCGAGGAGACCCATGCAGATAAAAGGCATAGATCTGACTGGGGCAGAAGGCTTGGCAATGTTCTTCTTCAAAAAGCACTCGGAACCACTTTCGGATTTCCGGCAGAGGCAGAGGCAAAGAGTAGCATTTGCTATGAGGACCATGCATCCTCGATCGAAGATGACCAGCCACCGGGTTACAGAAGCACGGAAGGGTCACCTCGGATTTTATCGGTGTCGAGGATTGACCTGTCTCCCCGCTCTGACGTTGAAAGTCGCCAGTCCAGCAGAGAAGCTCAAGGGTTCATCAATATCCTGAATAGACAAGTCATTCTCGTGATCGTAGCATATGGCGTCCTTGCTTAGTAAGTAAATTGATCTGTTCCAATATGCATCTTGCGCTAACTCGACAACAGCCACAGCGTGTCATTCGATATTTTGATGCCCTTGTTCCTGAGTGAGCCAGTTTCTCATGAGAAGCCACAGCTACCCTTCAAATTTTCTGGAGGCTTCGCCATGTCCACCAAGACGATTGGATTCATGATGGCCGTTCAAGGCGTCTATTCCATGGTGGCACAACTTTTCCTCTTTCCCTTCCTTGTCCGGCGGCTGGGCACCTTGAGGACATTTCGATTTGTCTTGCTCGTCTGGCCGTTGCTCTACTTCATCGTGCCTTATCTAGTGCTGTTGCCGTGCCAACTTCAGAAGCTCGGTATATATGCCTGTCTGATTATCAAGATCACATTTCACGTTATTGCCTTTCCTTCCACGGCAATTCTCATCGCCAATGCTGCACCCTCAAAAGCCGTTCTTGGATCCATCAATGGTGTTGCTGCATCTGTCGCCTGCTTGGCCAGAGCTCTTGGCCCAACCACGGCCGGTTTCTTTCATACTGCTGGTCTGAAGATGGGATACAACGGGCTGGCATGGTGGATTGGAGGGATTGTTTGTGCCATCGGAGCCTTTGAAAGCTTCTGGATGGAGGAAGTTGAAGGACGCACAGATCGTCCTTGTGAGGAAGAAGAGCAGCCGGTCTGCGAGCCCCTGTTGCATACCCTGAGTGTTGACAGCTCTGCGGACGATTTGCCAAGGAGAGGAAGTCTTGATTCCGTGGAGGAACTCGATCTCTCCAAAGCAGTCAAAGCCTGATGGTTTGTCACACGTCCCGAAAGAAGGAAGGCAGAGACGACGCCCTCATCATGCCCTGCAACGACTCTCGGTTTTTGTTTAATCTGGTCCAGCAATCTCATTCCGGTCAATATATCTGATCAGCGCAAGCTGAACGTTTCCTATCACGATGCATATCATTGGGCGCATTATCTCTGAAAAGCTCAATGGGCGGCACTTGTCTTCGAGATACCTGCGGGCTTTGCCCCATGCGATTTGGTTTTTATTCTGGTGAATTTCTGGCACGAACAAAGGAGATGGGTCCATATGCCTGCTAGGTAGGACTAAGTTGGGTGGATGACAAAAGTGTCAATTTTATGTTAGAATTTCTGTCTGGAAGCGTTAGTTGTAATAACTGGTCAGCTTATCTTCTCAGGGGATCCTCCAATTGTCCTTTACAATGACTCTGAGAGATTACTCCGTATCTCCCCTCTCTCCCCACCCCCCCAAACCCCGAGTCTCTCTGCACAGTTTTCCTCTGTGCGACCTCGGAGCCGGCAGGTGATCCTTTTCCTTGGCACTTCTCCTACAACAGACACACGTGCCATGATGCAAATTACGGAGTACTTAGCAGGAGAAGAGGCAGCTAAAGATATGAGCTAAGTGCCGTTGGTGGAAATGACAGCTATCTGTCAGACATAAGCTATTATTCGGTCCTTCGAGGGCCGCGGTCAAGTGGTCCAACACTATCCTGTCAAATGACCACCATACTATTATGATAAAAGAAGCATATTTTGACCATATTATGACCATATTTTCAGTAAAATACGTTGTGGATAGTAAGATTTTATTGGATCACAGACGACTAAACTGCATATCCTTGTACTCTCTAAGTAATCTTACAGTGAGGCTTAACTAATCTAAGCGCACTTTGATGGCTCCCTTGGCATTATTTTTAGAGGGCCTCTTCCTGCTAAGTAGTACTAGTAGTAGCACAGTACAGTGTACCAAGCACGCATTAAGCCTCTTTTGTGTTTTAAGATCTGGGAGCTCTCGGCATATTATCGCGTTCAACAGAGGCATTTCTTCCTGATCACAAGTCAGTAATGGTGACAAGGAAGATTCATCCGACTGTTATCTATCGATGTCGAAACAACAGGGTCTCCTCCTCCCTTTCTTATACCCCTGTTTGAGTGACCGGTCCCACCAATCGAGTAGGTCGCTCCAAAGGGTAGTCGATCGTCTCTCCAGCCAGCGCCGGAGCTTGAGTCAATCAACACGTGCACTACGACCTGCTACATCTACGTTACCGTCCGTCCATAAAGCCTCTCCCCAGATACTCCATCACCTCTCTCCTAAACCGGACGACTACTCCCGCTCGATCTTTGTTGACAAATGCAGCATAACCGTCCACGCTGGGTCCGGCGGCAACGGCTGTGCTTCCTTCCTTCGCGATACACACACTCCCGATGGCCCTCCTAATGGCGGTGATGGTGGTTCTGGTGGCAATGTGTGGATTCAGGCCGTGAAAGGTCAAACCAGCCTGCACAAGCTCGCCAGACGTGGAACTGTCAAAGCAGGCCGCGGTATCGGTGGACAGGGCGGCAATAAAGGCGGATCGCGTGGAGCAGATGTTCTGATCCAAGTTCCTCCGGGGACTGTGGTGAGGGAGGTAGGGAGAAGTGATCCAGCTGCGGAGGAGGAAGAGAAGGAAAGATTAAGACTTGGCGCTGGGGAGACGCTGGAGTTCGAGACACTTCAGGACACGGCGGGTAGGAGAGCGGCGGAGAAGAGAGAGAGATGGGTCTACTACCCTGGCGCGAAGGCTCAAGGAGATACGCGGGTTACCATGCCGCCACCTCCAAAGCTAAGAAGATCGAATCTCGCCATGATGGCTCCACAAGCACCGGTCGAACTTGATCTTTCTGAGCACATGGAGAAGCCTATGTTGCTAGTAGCTGGCGGAATGGGTGGACTGGGAAATCCCCACTTCGCAACAAGAGATACACCCAAACCAAAGTTTGCAAGCAAGGGCGAGCTGGGAGCGAGATTGACTTTGGAGCTGGAATTGAAGCTCTTAGCTGACGTCGGTCTTGTGGGATTACCAAATGCAGGAAAGAGCACGTTGCTGAGATCAATTAGCAACAGTCGGACAAGGGTCGGTGACTGGGCTTTCACTACGTTGTCACCTAGCATCGGAACGGTTATTCTCGATAACAATCAAGGGAGACCCATCGTTCGATCAGGGAATGAGGACGGTCAAGGTCCAAGAACAAGCTTTACAATTGCAGATATTCCCGGGCTGGTCGAAGACGCACATCTCGACAAGGGGCTGGGACTTGGCTTTCTCCGACATATCGAGCGAGCAAGAATCCTAGCTTTTGTCGTTGATCTTAGCGTTGCAGATGCTGTCCTTGCTCTACAAAACCTCTGGAAAGAGGTTGGAGAATATGAAAATCTGAGGAACAGAGAGTTGAACGAAGATACCGAGCACAGAATGGTTGAGTGGAAGTCTTTCGATTCTGCGACAACTGTGCCGGGCGAACACGACGAAGGAGGGGTGGGAATGATCATACACCCGGAACCTGCTCGGGTGCTGGAACCCCTCAAGCTTCCTCCCATCTCGTCGAAGCCGTGGTTCGTGGTTGCTACAAAAGCAGACAAGGAGGATACCAAGGAGAATTTCGCCAATCTTCAGGCATATATTAGGGGTGTGGAGTCCGGAGAGATCAATCATCCTAGTGGAAGAAAGAATGGATGGCGAAGCCGGGTTGCTGCTATGCCTGTTAGCGCTATACGGGGTGAGGGTGTGAACAGGATCCCAGCCTGGGTAGCGGCATTGTTGGACTCTTCGTAAATTCATAGGTGGCTATAGCCGGGCATGGCCAGTAGCCGTCACCTATCCAGGATGGTTTCTGACCATTATTGGGTTCTATCACTACCAGTATCGTCCAACTTGGATATCAGGAGCCTCCGGGCTTGGCACTCCGCAGATACGAAGGTATCCATCATGATGCGTTCAGGCTTCCCACACTGCTCGTACTGCTCCTGCTCGTATTGCTGCACGAGCAGCCTAACAAAATATCTAACGCGATTAGTATCCACCATCTTTCAGGCCTACCGGCTCAGAAAAGATATCACTCTCTCACCCAAGACCACATATGATCTTCGAGGATAGAAAACAACCTTTCATTGTAGCAAGCCTTGAAGATGATCATAAAACGTGTGCCGCAGACCTGAAAAGCTATCTCATCTAGCCCCTCCACGACCACCACATATTACTAGTAGACAGCAAATCCCGCCAGGCACCCACGAAACATAGAACCATGTCACAATCCCTCTCCCCCCACAGCTCCAACACCACAACCTTCAAACTCACAGCCGCTCTCCTGATAGGAACCCTCTCCACAACTCTTGGCCTTCGCTCTCTCTTCTGGCCCACCAAATACGCAGACCAATTCGGCCTCCGCTCGTATGGCTTCGCACACCCTATCCACCAGCAATGCGCTCTCAATCCAGGAAGTTCGTCTTCTCCCATCCAACAGGTCTCATCCCATGGCGAATCTCGTCATGGTCATGAAGCGGGCGAGGCTAGGCTGAATCCCTTCATGCTGGCATGCGGATTGCGCAATGTCTCCTTCGGCCTCACCCAGTTTGTGTTCGCGTACCAGCGGGACTGGAGAGCGTTGGGGGTTATTTGGATGTGTGGCGTTGTTGCTGCGCTGGGGGATGGATTGTTGGTTTGGAGGTTGGGTGGGGAGGGGAGTGGGCGTGAAGGTTTGAGTGGGAAGCTGAAGGAGGAGGAAGCAAGGGAGGGGAAGGAGATGGAGGAGCCGGAGGAAGACGATCTAGGGAGGACGAAGGTAGGAGGGAAATGGGAGGCTGATCGCAAAGGTCAATGGGCGAAGGTGTTGGGACATTGGATCCCAGGCACTCTAATCGGCGTGGGTGGGGCTTTGTTGGTTGCGGGTTATTGAAGTCTTGCAAATATTTGGGTTGGTTTGACGGCGGCGTGCCAGTTGTTTATATAAGAACAGGAAGCTGAATGGTGCGGATATAATTGTTGTTAGAACGATGAGATCGTCGTCGTTTCTCACTTCTAACTTGCCGCCCCGCGGGCGACGAATGGTAAGCATCACATATAGGAATACTCTCGAGCTAATGTTCATCCGGTCGCATTTTCCTGAATTCTCAACCTCTCTTCTCCGCTTTGCGCCAATTGTGAGAATAGATCAGGCGATCAGGTTCCTGATTGGTGTTGTGGGTAGAATCGTGGAATGCATATAGCCACAGAGTCGACGAGGTTGCCACTCTGCTCGAGTATGTTCTCAACATCTTGGCAGCATCCAAAGCTATTTCAAGCATTAAAGTCTCAAGCTGTGTAGCGATCGAAACCCTCGTAGTCTGTTCTGGTTAGCCCTTCAAGGCCTCTGCATCCCAGGAATGAAATCGGTTCTTTCGTCTCAAGGTAGCAACAACCCTCGCATAGGCGACTGGCTCCTGTAACACGCTGGCTGGGTCGTGTTGCACTCCGAATGGTATGACCATGTAGATATTAACATTTCACGTTGCCCTGAGGGCAAGTCGAAGCAAGTTTCCCACTCGTCTTAAATTGGCCTTTGACTGAAGATGACGATGCAAAATCATCTCTATCAAGCTCGCTATGGTAAAACGTCCACACACCGGCCAGGACAGCATACTATGTAGATCTGACAGATGTGGAAAATGGCATATTAGCGATGAGGGTGTGGTAGAGCTGAAACGAAATACGGCCCTGGAAGAGATCAAGATATTATTGATGAAGGAGTGGTAAGGTTAACAGGGATACGATCGTCGAGGAGCTGATGGCGGAGGTAAGTATAGGATAACATATCCATGATGGCTTGTCAATTATTCAATCGTCGCCAATCCGAGCATTCTCGACTATGTCCCTCTGCCGGCCAGAATTGAGGTTGAGATTGCGTCATGTCCGCGCCTGCTCTGTTATGGA
Organism: Endocarpon pusillum Z07020; assembly: GCF_000464535.1. Classification (NCBI taxonomy): domain Eukaryota; kingdom Fungi; phylum Ascomycota; class Eurotiomycetes; order Verrucariales; family Verrucariaceae; genus Endocarpon; species Endocarpon pusillum. The sequence continues at coordinate 78,666 of NW_006916545.1, forward strand.
GGGGACGGACCCTTACAAGCATACTGCGGTAAGCTCGACCGCCACTAATAAGAGAAGTCTTCTCGATGTCTCTCTTCTGGCGGAGTTGAGGTTGGTATTGCGCCATGCCCACGCCTGCTCTATCGTGAAATGAGGCGGACCGTTGCAAGCGTAAAGTAGTGATTTTCTGCGTGCCCAATTCATGGGAATACTTGAGACAAGGGCGTGGTGGAGTTAGAGGGGTTGCGGTTACCACAGGCACGCATAAAGGATACCAGAGCTGATGGAAGGGTTGGCGCATAGTGGTCTCCTTTGCTGTCGGCGTAAGACCAGAAAAGAATGTAGTTGGAGTGATTGTTGTTCCAACCAAACTTGCCGTCTGCCACGAATTGCCGCATGGCATATCTTTTGCCCGGCCGCTCTGATGTGGCTCCAAGACGAGCAAGTGATCATAGTCTGAAGGCACGATCTCTCGGTCGGATTCTATGAGATCTGCTCTAGATCTGTTGAGGGTGTGTTAGTATGGTGGCAGGACTTGGTCCAATAGACAACTGCGATGTCCATCTCCACCGCTTCCACAGTTCCTGAAAGCCAATGCGACATTGAGTGAGGTCGAGACAGTTTCTCGGCTCGTTCAGCCCAGATATTTGAAGCTCTTCGAGGATTCTTCTCCGAACTTTATGATGGTTCGCCCTATCGCTGAAATTCAACCGACTTCTTGGAAATCATCAAGGAACACATTCAACCGATGTCGCATCTCTCTCCGATTTGAGGAATTCAGCTCGACAATCTTTCATCTTTTCAGTGGTTAGGATTTGGCATCGTGCTGTTTGATTCCAATACAGCCTTCTGACGTCAAGAGCTAGGTACAAAAGGACATGGGAGCGGATTATCCAAAACTCGATTCAAGTCCTGTTGACGATATTGAATCATGGATTGTCTTGCTTGGTGTGGAAAATGGATGTCTCGTGTAGGAGATGAGCAGTATTGACGGTGATGTTGCATGTTATTTATCAGATTAGATACAGGCCAACCTTTTGATGAAAATTATGCTGGAGACGACGTATCTGGTTTGCAGTATAATTGATCAGTGGAGTAAACAGAAGTGGATGTTAGGAGGATAAGTAAGATTGATCATTAGAACAAAAGAATGAAGTAAAATGATATATATTTTATGAAAGAGCTAGAGTTCTTTAAATTGGCCTGATAGTTCAGTGGTAGAAGTATGTAGTTCCATCATTCCTCCTGACAGAATCTAACATTTGCACTAGTTCTTGCTTTGGGTTTGCATCCATGCTCTCAAATTGTAAGAGGTCCAGGGGTAGGTCAATTTCATAACATTTACATAACACCTACATAACACTTTACCTAAATGACTTTACACACCTCTAAATGAAAATTCTAAACTAACATCCCTACCGTTCAAATCCCTGTTAGGCCCGAATCTTTTTTGGGATCGTGATTTATATTTATTTCTTTTGCTTAAGCATCAAGAATAATGTAGTCTCAACTTATTATAACTATTTTAGTAAAGTTCTAATTCATTTAATTAGCCCATAGAGTTTTGGCTTGCTACCACAATATTAACCTAGGATCCAGAGAACTTATTAGTCTCAGATGAGTGTTACAGCACGTGAACACACTAGGCACCGACAGGCCTTGGAGGCTGCACGGACCCTGTGTGAGGAGACCCTGGAACTAACCAAAGCAAGGGAGCGCTCATGAGTGAGCAGCCATGAGCACGAATCTCTTAGCCTATATAAGCACGCTCATTTCCCAGATAGTTTCATAGTCTTCGTAGTCAACTCATGTTATCAGCTCATACCTAAGTTGAAGACATCTTAGTATTGTTCACTGCACTTCCTGTTCTACCCAACCAACCCTTTGGACCCAGCTTCTAGTTGAGACTTGTCTTAACCAGTTGAGCCCTAACAATGAGCAGACAGACCCAGATTTCAAAAGGATAGATGTCACCCTATGACCACACTAAAAGTTAACAAAATGAGCCAACGACAATTTACTGAATCTTCAGATCAGTGTCTATACAAGAACAAGCAGGAACTCGCCAACATCAGAAACAGTATTTGTCTAGCAGGCAGCTATAGCCATCATTCCTGAACGAAATAAATTCGGATCGGCTGACTACGGAAACTAGAAACGCATCATTGCCAAATCTGTCTAGTATTTAAGGTGCACAAAAGGCTTCTGGATTGATCAAAAATTCTTTGGGGTTTTGCCGAGGACTTGCAAATGCTCTCAAGTGTGTTTCTGTACCGGAAGTCATCACCACCCCAGAAAAGGACAACGACAATAATTTGTACTCCGGAGGATTGGTTATGACTTCTGAAGCATTTCCATGACATGAAAAAGAGGCTGCCCAGAGGCTCGGATCGTGGAGCATGAAAGCGAGGAGGAAAATGGCAGTAAGGACGAACCCGAAATCGATCAGGCCAGAGAACAGATATTACAAATCAAGTCAAAACTTTAGGGAAAGCATTGATTGGCAAGCTCTGTATGACTACTTATCTCGCTGATGGCCCCTAGTGAACACCTCAACCTGTCTGGCAATGGGCCACAGCTCTGAAAAACCACCCTGCTCTCCTGGAACAAGATCAACCATCAAGCCTCGAAAGAAGCAAGTCTCTTCTCGCTACTTGACGAGTCGTCTGCATAATGATACGTTTCGGCGTGACTTCCAACGCCGGAAGACCATTGGATATAGTAGAAACATACTTGCAAGCAAGGCGGCAGGTTCGAGGAGACCAATACCACATTCCGGATGTTCTTTTACCAGCGATGCCAGAGACGCAGCGTCGGAGTACCCCCTGTTTACTAAACCCTCAAGTCCTTCACGACCATATTATACCTAGCGAAAGGCGACTTTGAGACTATCTGTCCCATTTCCCCCCGCATCGCAAAGTTGAATCTGGAAGATTCCACACTTCTCTATCCTTAAATTTAATGAGAAAAAAAGATATCTCGCTCGGAGCGTCATGGCTTTCTGAAGCCTCACACATCTCTTCAAGCAGACAAGAGCAAGTCATCGGGACGCCGAACGTTTTATGCGGATCCATTGTGATGCCATCAGCAGGCCGGTGCACTCTAGTCCTTGAGAACTCCATCACCCGCCTTGGATGCGTCAATGTCGAGCCAGACACCTTCCTGCTCACATACATCAGCATTCGCATCAACCAGATCAAAATCCCTGAGACCTGTAGTCCCTGCCGTGGCGTGCACATAGAACGACGTGAACCCCTGAATCCGCGCTCCCCTAGTCTCTTCTGCAAAACTGATTCGACTGGAGTGCTCTCGCGCAGCCCGTAGCAAGGTTTCCACACTTGATTGGCGCCAATAAGCACATATCTTCGCGGCTCTTCTCGTGCGCTTCGTCGCTTGCGAATCTCAAAATCCGACAACGGCCCAACCACTCGGCCTTGACCATCGGAAGTATGATTGTGTTGGACCAAAAGGACCGCGGCCCTCAGAGGACCGTTTACTAGCTTTTGTTTGACAGATTGGTATTTCGGCAAATGACCATGGATGTAGTCTTGGCGGCTGAGCCACGGGGTTGGGGGACTCCGCCTGCGAGTTTGCCGGCCAAGCTGAAAAGTGCGGCGAGTTCCTTCGTGGTGTCTTTTCGTATAACGCTTATTGCCGAGTAAATATTTCTGGTCTCTTTGTCTAGGATTTTGCCAAAGGATCGAGACCCTTGATAAAGTGACATTGATGATGTGTTGCTGATTCGCACAACTCATTAGTGGGTTGTCTCATTATTTTCGTCACCCGGCCTTGGGCTAGGGCAGCTACCAGCCAGCCAATAACGCCATCTAATATGTACAGTGTCATGCGGCCTAGCTGCCCGGCTGAAGCACAGCAATATTCTTGAAGTTCATTTTCTGTCGACCCAAAGCATCTCGTTGTCATTAAAGACCTGGCTATCAAACATAAATGCTACCTAGCGTCGCCTGCGCGTCACCTAGGCGCACATAATGGAAGCTATTGCAGCTTTCGCACTAGCTTGCAATGTCGTTCAACTGGTCGACTTTGGCCTGAAGGCTGCGTCCAAATGCGCGGAGATATACAAGGACGGCAGCTCAATTGAGCACCAAGATCTCAACTACACGTCACAACATCTGGCTGAGATCACTGAAAACCTGAGCGCGTCAATCCTTCACGCACGAACGAACAAACCTCTTACCCAAGACGAGCACGAGTTGGCCGAACTCGCCACCAGATGCACCATAACGGCCAACGACCTACGAGACGAGCTAGACAAGTTGACGCTTTCTGGCCGCCAAGGGAAGAGAGCTGCTGTATTCAAGGCCATCAAGTCCATTCGGAGGAATAATTACATCAAGAAAATAAAAGACAGACTTGGCGAATACGAGAGTGTGCTCAATACTCGACTGCTATCACGCCTCAGGTAAGGTGCCTGTCTCAGGACTTCCTACAATTCTGCTCATGCAATCTTGTCACATTTGCGAGCGGGCATTCACTGTGAGATCATAAAATGTTTAGTGGGGTGCGGAGGTCGACTTTCTATTCCAGCTACCGGCAGTTTAGGGACCTTCCTGGAATATTTTCCTTAAGCTATCTTATTGCGAGGTCTGTCAGGGTGCTAATCGCTTGCTAACGAGCGTTTCGCCCTAGTGACCGAGTCGATCTGCTTGCATTACAGCAGGATGACTCTTTTGGAAACCTTGAACAGAGTCTGCAAGCCTTTGTCAAGAATGTTGCGAAGCGTTTCAACAAAATCGAAGACCTCATTTCACAAGAGAACACCGCGAATAAGAGTACTATCGATCAGGAACACAGAATCACTAGAGACCATGTAACTTCAGAATTTCAGGATATGCAGATGAAAAGCGACAATGACCAAAACCGGCTAAAGCTCCTTGCGAGCTTGAACTATGATGAAATTCAGCATCGACAGGAGGAAATATCAGAGGCACATGAACAAACATTCAAGTGGATCTTCGACCGAACAGGAAAACATATACGTCGTTGGGATTGTTTCATCAGTTGGCTTGAAAAGGGCAATGGAGTATATTTAATTCAAGGCAAAGCCGGGTCTGGCAAATCGACTCTTATGAACTATATTACTAGCAATCGTCGTACGTTGGATTCGTTAAATGTATGGGGCCGACAATCACAGGTATTAACTTTAATGTTCTTTGGTTGGAACGCTGGAAGTAGCTTACAGAAGAGTTTTCTGGGTCTGTTACGATCTTTACTATACCAGCTTCTGAGTCATCACCAGGAACTCATTCCCAAGCTGGTCAAGTTACTAGGTATCGCTGCTCATGACGATCAAATGCCAGTCTGCACGAGAAAAAGACTTGAATCTTCTTTGAAGTTTGCAATCGATAAGACCTCAATACCGGTATGTCTTTTTATTGATGGTCTTGACGAATTTGCTGAGGATGAGGAAGATCTCATTCTCCTAATACATGCTCTTTAAAGCAGACCATCTGTAAAGATCTGCCTATCAAGTCGTCCGATACAGACCTTCCTAAATGCCTTTGAAGGCTCTGTACAGCTCAAGCTTCAAGACCTGACCAGACCAGATATTGAGATATATGTGGCAGACCGACTACAAAATGATCCTAGAATGGAGCAACTGTTACAAGAGAATTCACGGCGCGGCAAACGTCTGATTAGTAGTGTTATTGATAAAGCAGAAGGCGTTTTTCTGTGGGTAATTCTGGCTGTCAAACTCCTTTTGAAAGGTCTTACCAACAAAGATGACTGGGATACAATGGTAAAACGACTACATATGCTTCTAAAAGGTATCGAGAATCTTTATACACTCATGTGGAACCGCCTAGGAGAGGACCAGAAGATCTACCACGAGGAGGCCGCCCTGTATTTTCGACTGATACTTCAAAAGGAAGTGTCTCTTCTCTAATTTATGATTGCGACGAACGAGAGTCTACAGTCTAAGTTGTTAGATTACAAATCTGCTCTGCCTGACAGAGACGTCGTTATCTCTTTGTGCAAGAGCGCTGAAACACATGTCCTAACGCGGTGTGGTGGGCTTCTTGAAGTTGACCATCTAGATAAGGATAAACCTTATTATGACATATCAGATGCGGATAAGCCGAATGAGAATATGCCAAATGAGGACATACCGGACAAGAGTAAATCAGACGATGAAATACTAAAACGCTTATATCGGGCGACTAAAGTACGCTTCCTTCACCGCACTGCCTGGAATTTCCTGGTAAATACAAAGGAAGGCCAAGTCATTCTAGGGCAACGTCCGCCTCCTGCTTCCAGTATATGTGCCATTTTAGTCAAATCTAGACTTGGCATCGATCGACTCTTGCAAGAGATTGCATGGTTAAACCTGCCAAAGGCGCTCCAAAGCGTCCGAGAGGCGCAGATCTCAGAATATGACCCTCTTGAGTCATTGATGGACGTTGTGGATAGCTATTTTCGTAGCATATATTCCATTGTCCCCAAGGAATTGCACTGGGTTGAGAAATACAAAATGTTGAGTCACAAAGACACCCCAGCGACAAACTTCTTGGGCCTTGCAGCTACTTATGGTCTTTGTCTCGATATGTCGAAACGGTTTATTGAGCAGTTGAAGCGTACAGATCTGACTTCCATCAACTGTCTACTCACCTGTGCCGTCTTCGGCCTGGCATCAAACCCGCGCACAGAACTGATTTTGATGCTTCTGTCACATGGTGCTAATCCTAGCACAACTTTCAGAGTTGACAATCATTGGCCGCAAATTAGCTGTTGGAACGCATCTCTACATTGGATTTGGGTGAGATACACTGTTGACTGGGTTGACTGGATTCGTGGAAGGCTACCTTCAGACATGGAGTTGCTTGGATTGATTGATGCGTTCATGACCAACGGTGCTGATCTTCATGAAGAGGTCAAATTCGGGTTAAGGCTGCGTAAGAATAGTCCGATGCATCCAAAATTTTATCGGGATTGCGGCCCAGGAGTGGCAGGCTTGGTATTGGGGCTAAATGCACGGTATATCCTCAGCAAAGTCCTTCGCCAACATCCTCAATTCCCATACATAGAGAAGCGCTTTGAAAGCGTGGGTGCGCAGGCGAGTGGAAGAGTGCTTATAGTTTATCGTAGAGCTCCAGGCCTCTCCCAAGAAATCTCCGAGCAAGGTTCCCAGTATCTCCTGGAGGCTATCGACTGGTGTACGACATGGCCACCGGAAGAAAGCGCCGTTGTACACCTCAGAACTAGGATCCGAGAAATTCGTCAGCGAGATGCATGTACTAGTCCTACCTGCAAACCACTACAAATAATCAGCTAAATCTAACACGAACAGCAGTTTTCAGTTGATGACATTCCGTCAGCAGGGTTCTGCGAAGCAAGAGAACATTTGGTTGGAAGCTAGCTCTTCTTCAGCAATGCATGTCTAATCTCCTAGCTACCATAGAGCGAAGTGTTTATCTCAGTGGCCTCCAGCGCTCCATACATCGGATGATTTCAGCTCCGTGTCTCAGTTGATACTGGTCAGCGAGTTCAGCGGTTTCTACCAGCATGAATCATGCTATCACACGTGCCGATCATGTGGCACATGCAAAACTGATGCGTCATCCGCACATGGCATGCTATTCTAATCGAATCGAAAGAGGCTGATTGCTGCCATCTTCATTTCTATTTTCTGAAGGATCCGGAGCTTAGAAAGAAACGGAGAATCTGGACTACTCGACCGCCATGCAACTTCAACTCTTACAGCCAAGCACCTGACGTTGAAGATTCGAGGGAATTTTCATTAGAGGTCCCCCGGCGGAAACCCTTGTGTTCGTGCTATCACATCTGAGAGCGAGCTAAGAAAAAAGCTAACGGACTGTCCTTCTGCTCTTGCAAGGCAGCGAGTTTGCCTCAATGCTAGTACGACCCTGTTCGGCAATCGATCACATGGCGGTCTCCTGATGGCTCCCATATTGGATGGTTGGGCACCTCAGAATTCGACTTTGCTGAACGATACTCAAAGAGACTTTGGGATAGCAGAGAGAGTACTCTTGGTTCTCAGCCATGCATGTTGATCGATTATCATATCTAATGGTACCCTGCACTGAATCTTGACGGATTGGACAGAGCTAAGACCGCACTGAACCAGTTTAGCAGTCATGAAAAGCGTCCGTATTCAGCTAGAGATACTAGCGTCGGCCATGATCACTTATACTGGTACCGTACGGTACAGCGAATTCTGCCCCGAAATTGCACTCATATGGGACCATTTATAACGCTGGTGTCAGACAAAATATAAGTTGGTGCAGCCATTAGAAGCCGCACCCCTTTGGTTTTGACAGCTGGCTACAGACTAGGAAACTACTACCGAATCGACTAATAAGAGGTCGCTGCTGTTTAACACTTTGGCAGGACCAGAGATGTGGGAAGAATGCCAATCTATTCGTCGGTCGTAGCTTTGTGTTGTCTCAAGTCAGATTACAGAGTACTGCGCTCAGAAATCTTGATGCGGCTCCACACAGGGTACGGTCCGCTGCCCTCATACCCAATTGTACTCAGGTCGAGTCTCGAGTCTCGACCTGGCTCGTTCTGACCCGACTCATTCCGAGTAACTTAACTCGGATCATTTTGCTGCATCGCTGTAGGCGAGCCACCCTCTGATTAATCTGCGAGTCACCTTTATCAATTGTTCCTGCTGCTGGTCGTCTTAATCTCGAACAGTGCCGTCCCATCAAACAGGGGCCGCAGCTACATTTATCCTCACTGATCGAATGGCTTCTTTTGCCCTCCGTTGTCCTTCCATCTTCGACCGATCTTTCACCAACAACACTTCCGCGGTCAAAGTCCCAATCCCCGACGAGGTCCTGGGCCAATGGCACATAACACACACATCGTCCCCCGCCTGGCGCGACAAGCGTAACGTCGTCCTCACTTATACTACTCTCAGTTCTCGCAACCACGACGCTACTTCCTTGGATGATCTCATCACCTACCAAACCCTGACTTCCCCGCAACTGCAAACCATGCGTGGCACAGATATTTCATCTACCGGCAAGCCGGGGGAATGGATCTGGCGCGGCAATGGTTGGCTCAAGTTCGTGACAAGCCATTGGCAGATCTTGGGATTTGGAGAACAGGAGGAACGGGGGCAGTGGGCTGTGGTCTTTGCGCAAAAATCACTTTTTTCACCAGCCGTGATCAATGTCTATACGAGAAGGAAGGACGGACTTGATGAGGAGAAGCTGCAGGAGCTTAAGAAGATATTGAGAAGTTTGGGAGATGGAAAATGGGGAGATCTGGTTGAGGTTATGTATATTGTTAAGCAGGAATAGTAATTGCTGGAGTGGACTTCATTGTTGAATGATTAAAATACCTTCTAACCACCCTTCACTGTTGAAAACAAAAGTTCGCCGAACTTTCACTCCACGGAAATGCTGTGCTTCTGGTCCAGCGGCGAATATCAGAATAATCTATATGAAGTCCACGATATCTAATACCATCCGACATTTCGAAAAGCTGGTAGACATATATATGCCTTTCACTGATACAATCGAGGTCAAAATGAGAGCAAGCAGTAAACAGTTTATAGAAATCGAAAGCCCGTTGGATGAATTCAGATGATAGTCCAATGTCTTGCGCGCCTGCCTCTACTGCACCAATAAGGTACATTTTGTCTACGACTGTGAAAAGCAAACAACTAAGGTAGTTTTGCACACCTGTACTCCTACTTTAACTTGAAATTGCCCATGATCATGTATGTCAGGTGCTTGATATGCTTGGCACTCCGTAGATAGCTTCCGTTGCTCTCTTGCAACTTCTCTCCGAACTTCATACCCTAGAGAATCAATCAGCTTGCTCAAGCCATTGGCAACGTGTCTAGAATTTGATGGTGCAGGCGTGTAAGCGCCCCAACTTTTGGTGACCAGCCCCTGCAGATTTTGGGGCATTTCTGCGGCCCTTCCTGAGAGTGTAGAACTATGTTGGATGAGCATGTGGTTCTTTTGAAGTAATGTAACTGTTAGGCTCACACAAAGACGCGGACCCATCCTGCCGCTGATATACCGGCATAGTACTAGTTAATTTAAATTAGTGTAACGCCCGGTCAGCCAAGTACTGATAAGCGACTGGTTGTAATCAAGCAGTCGTATCACCAGGGAGGCGGGCCAAAAATATTGCTAGGCTAATTCTAGTAACGCCACATCAAGAGACAACACCATATATCTAGTCTTGCCAGAAACACGATAAAGGGTCCTAGAAATCGCTCATTTAGGACTAGCCTATCTGGTATTGATCGTGTATCCCCTCGGCATCGATCACTCCTTCACAGCGCGCACACACATAGACCGTTAGTAAAGCATTCCAAGCAGCAGAGAACTGCTCAGTTCCTATAACCAGTGCAGGGTTATCGAATTCAATCGAAACAATACTGGTAGAAGCAATCGAAATGTGTAGATAACGACAGTGAGATTGTGGCGTTGGATGAGAGCGATGGGAAGCCCCGTAAGATAGAGTGGTGTTTTGTATCAATATTACTAGCCAGCGTAAAAATACTTATTCCCCCAAAACCAACCGGTTTGGAGGGCGCCATGTGATTCCAGACCATTTGGTCGATATACTTAACCACACTTTCTACAACAGAAAAAGGATGCAACAAGCACTCCGCCAAAAAGACAGCGCTAATGGGTCTCGAACCACACTTGATGGATGGATCCTTCCCTGACAACAACACGAGGCATATCTATCATCTTAAATCATGCATGTGGATCCAACTGCCTTATGCCATATCCAGCTCCATGTCCGGGTTGGAGGCGCACCGATCAAGTTGCCAGACCGCCACGCATCTATCCTGTTTCATCCAAGTCGTCGCTCCAGTGCAGTGAGGCGTCTTTGTTGGAGGCCAAATATCTAAACCAGAATGGATGCCTCCGGACTAATCTGAGGGAGTACTTTTCGATGGAAAACCAACCCGCCTGCTTACACGCCGAACTGGACACTGCAATCTCGCCTCTCGAAAGGCGTTCCGGTTCCCGAACGTAGTTCGATAAAAGGAGGGATCTATACAGCACCCTCGTGTGTAAGGAAGATTGTATCTGGCTCTGAATATCTCGAGTGGCATCTGCTGGTTTACTTGCAAGAAGTCTCCTTTGAAGATGGAACAGACAGTTGAATCCATCGTACGAATCTTATTTGGACTAATCATCGTCACGTTCCCTCTGGTTTTACCACTTTTATTCCCATTTCTCTTTACCGGAGAAGAGGGCGAGGGTATCTCGAATGAGACGATGTGGGTCCAGGAGAGACAAGCAAACCCGGCAAGAGATCGGCCGGCATTGCGAACCATACCTGTCACCTGTGGCCTTTTGGAGACCTTGCCAACGAATCCTTCGATTTTCGCCAGCTCTTGCTACCTCCAGATCATTGATCCAGCACTGGGTACTTCGAATGACTTGCAACATTACACTTACAGTGTCACTCGATCCGAATCTTATGTCATTTATGCTTAGCATAGATCTGGGGCCATTTTCAAATTGCAAAGCCAGGATCCACTCAGCCATGATTGCCTGAGCCTCAAAGAGAAAGAGGCTGCGTCCTCAACCCTTACTAAGATCCAGCGACGAGAAAATCAGCGAGCGTTTCGTTTCCCCAATAAAGCAGCGATTGGCTTTTCATGAGGTACAATATGGCTATCATATTTTTTCTCGATGGATGCGTTTGGGAACCCTGAAACACCAGTACAATAACAATGCACCGGCGACATTGACGGCGCTGTAAATCAGCGTAATACCAAAATTCTTCCAACGATCACGGTAATCGATCCCGAGCCTGGCAATCAAGTTGTCTGTGGTGGAGACGGGGCAGTATTGGCACTCTTCTGTGGCGTCAGGGTTGAATAGCTTGCCTCCCATTTCGTTGATGTAGTCGGTTAGATAATGACCGCAGTTCTGCCCGCCTGGGGGATCAAATTGTAAGACATCTTGTGCTGTGCATGTGATCTCCACGCCCGAAATGCCGGTCGAAACTAAGGCATTGATGAAATATGTTATCGGTGTTATGCGGTACATGAAAATCCAGAATCGAGGGAGAGAATTGGGGCTGACTAGAACTCTGTAAGAATTGGTTAGCAAACATAAATGTTGGTATGGATGACAAGGTACAGTTTGAACCTACCCGCAGAAAATCAGAGACAGTGAATAGAGCAATGCGGAAATGTTGATTCCAGTTGCAGCGTCTGGCATTATGGTGACCACCATCTGAGAAAATGTCGAGGAGAATAGCATGTAAGACCATATGAGTAGAAACATTAACCCTCCTCTCTCATTGAGATGGTGCGCAGCGAGAGCATTTCGATACATCCCCAGAGGGTAGTACCATGTTGTAAACTGAATAACAGCCAAGAGGGTCTGCCACGGCAGCTCCGAAATGATGTTAGACATGACGAACACTGCCCACGAATAGGTACGAGATGGGCGCTCAGATAATTCGTATAGGGTCCGATTTTCAAGAAACCGCGGCATTATCAGTTGAACAAGACTGCTGTGTAAGGTGAAAACTAGAAACACCGAGAATACTTGATTCTGGACACCTTGCATACTATTTGCAGACATATAGAAGGAGAATCCATTAACGAGACCCTGGCGGAAACCATTAGATGTGCAGCGAACTTTGGTTCAAAAATACTTACAGCACCAAGGGTGAGAAACAGTTTAGAGTATAGATAAGAAGGGGTGCGCCAATCTTGCTCAAAGTTCCTTTTTGTAACATGGTACAGTTGTTTCAGGTAAGATGAAGCGTATTTTCCACTGGTTTTTGTTTGCGGACCTTCCTTTGGGGGCGATTGTAGCCTTTTCTTCATTAATTCTAGCGAATCTTTGATTTTCTGCCTCTCTGTGGAGGTCTGCCAGATCTTCGACCATTGTACTGTCTTGTATCCATCAACAGCGCGACTGGAAATATCCATAAGCCATTCTGCAGGGTTCTCTTCTGGCTCACATCTTGGAGCCCCATGCTTGCGAAAATATTCAAGAACAGTTTGCGAGCCGGGGCCAATGTTCCCAAAATAAATAGAACGACCATCCTGGATCAACAGAAGCCTATCAAACATATCAAATATGACTCCTGAAGGTTGATGATAGTGCATAGAATCGCTTGGCCGTTGTTAGCGAGTTTCCGTAGGAGAGTACAAATTGACCAAGCAGTACTGCTATCCAGACCGGAGGTGGGTTCGTCAAGGAAGAGCAAGAGTTCTGGTCTAGCCGCCAGCTCAATCCCAATGGTGACACGCTTCCGTTGTTCGATGTTAAGACCTTCTCCAGCAGTTCCTATCACCGCATTGGCGAAGTTGGTGAGATCAAGAGTTGTTATCACTTCGTCCACATAAGCCAGCTTCTCAACATCACTATATTCTGGCGGTTGCCGCAAGCGAGCGCTGAATATAAGTGCTTCTCTAACAGTTGCAGTTGGAGTGCTCATATCTTGCTGTTGCGCGTAGCCAATTTTGCGTGCAAAAGCCTCATCCTGAAACTTTGCATCCACAAGTTTCTCCCCACTGATTACTCCGTTCGTCGCTCTGTTGGCAAGCACATTGAGAAGTGTCGTTTTACCCGCACCTGATCCACCCATCAAAGCTGTCAGGGTTCCCGGCTCGATCCAACCTTCAACGTTGTCTAAAAGTCGTCTAGAGGAAGCCTTTTCTTTTACGTTGTAGCAAAGATTGTTCCAGAGAAAAGTTGCCGCTCGAGTCTGGGTTTTGGCGGAACGTTCTGTGTCTTCCTTGCGGTAGCCTGCATCTGAAAGAGCCGAAAAATTCGTCCGATAAGGCTGGGCTTCTTCATCATCATCACTCCCTCTCGTGCTGAATTCTTGCCCACGACGGAAAATTAGGACCTCACCCCTTGATCGCTGGGACGAGATATATTCTGTGGCAAGAAGATAGAGGCAGCAAAGAAAACACGTTAAACCAATTTGAATTCCCAAATTTCGCCAAAGATGGTCTGGGTAGTACTGAAACGTGGAGACCAGATACTCGCGGCCGTCAACGACGGCGGCGCCTGGCCGGGCACCCGTTACAGCACATATTCTGTGCTCAGGAGCGGCCCGATAGTATTCTCCCCCTTCCGGGACAAATGTAGCGCAAGTAAACTGGCGGCCAGAGAACTCATTGATCATTAGGCTTTCAAATGCATAGCCCACTGGGTTGATGTAACCGAACCATCCGAACCATGGATGCATGCTAGGTATTGGCAGAACAAACCCAGTGTAAATCACTAGCATCAATATGAAGTCTGCTCCAGGAGCGATTGAGGCGCATAATGTACGAGACATGGCTCCAATTGTCCGGTAAAGCATCGATCCAGTGAGTAGACTAGTGAAAGCGAAGAGGTAGAAAGTAAAGAAGGCCGCCGGGGTTCTCCGCATGTTGGCGAGAAAATAAAATGGGATGTTGAAACATGCCGTTAGCAGGACCTTGTTTGGGATATCACACAGCATAGATCCGATTGCTTCTGTAGACGGACGATACATCGCAAGCTGAAAATGTCTCTCTACAATAGGTCGATGATCCCATAACTGCACCCCCTCAAAAGATGCAAGGCACGTGTTCGTCAGAATAGTAAAGAACAATAGAACCCCACGATAGAAGAAGCTGCTAGTGTCGTCTGGCAAATCGTAAAACATACTGCCGAGGATGATGGATATAATGGCGTTGCCCGCGATGGACGAGATAGTTGGCGGAAGATCGTTGATTAGTCTTTGGATCCCTCGACTGACGCAGAGCCTGATTTGTTCAAAGTAAGAAACTTTGTACGGCATTGACCAATGACGCCAAGGGAGTTTGGAATGTCCACCTTCATTCGGCAGGTCTTGGGAACCAGGAGGGAACTTGTTCTGATAAGATTGGATCTCCGTGGCTAACTTCTCTCGCTCAGGACTTCGATTCCATATTTGTGCAAACTCGTCCGGAGTTCGAGGGGTCTTGTTCTCGTATCCAATTTGCACCCTGCGCTCATGAGGATTTGTTAATGACGTTAAGAAGTCGGCAGTAGTCGAGCATTTGAGACAGAGAAATCCAAGTTTTGTGAAATAAGCCTTAGCTGCGCTAGTGGCGCCAAAGTAGATTTGGCGACCCTCAAACAACAGCATTACTTTATCAAAAGATTTGTAAATATCTTCAGAAGCTTGGTAGAATGTAGCAACAGCTACAGAGCCGGTTTCCGAGGCGGACTGTCGGAGGGTCTGAACGAATTGGAAAGCGTTGGCGCTATCAAGTCCTCGAGTACTGTTGTCCCAGCAATGCAGGTGACCACCACCAATTAGAACTTCTGCGATGCTGGTTCGCTTTCGCTTCCCACCGCTGATGCCTCTTACAAAAGAGTTTCCAACTCGTGTGCCAAGGGTTCGCGTTAGGCCTAAAGCTTCAACGGTAGCATCAGTTGATTTTGTAGCGGCAGCCTTCCGTTCATCCAGGACATTGTACTCTGGGGACATTCTAGCCATTGCAGCGAACATCAAAGTCTGGTAGACTGTCAAATGAGGAAAATGAACATCTGACTCTGGTAGATAGGTGTATTCACCGCGAAGGCGTTTGCGTACGACATCCAGTGACATTCCTAACCCGAAATCATCAGGCTAATGGTAAAGTAAGATTTAGTCTGGAGAGACTGTACCTTGATAACTCATCTGTGAAGCTTGATCGATATGCAGTCCATGTGTGTGTCCCACCAGCGTTTTTAGGAATGTCGTACAGCCGCTGCCTGGCCTTCCAAGAACAAGGAGCATTTCCCCGCTTGGTACAATACCTTCGAAGTCCCTGAGGATATCTATCCTTGGCTTCCCAGAACGTTCGAGGAGAGTTCCTACCTGACTAAGAAACACAAGCGGATAATTGGAAAATGTCTTTTGGTAGCCCGTTGAAATTGCCATAGCCAAACACGCTGAGATTTCGAAAAGCAACGCCGACAGATTGCCTCTGGCTAGATTCCGATTCTCTAAGATCTCTCGGCGCCGAATTTTCAGGATGTAAGGCCATGGGAGCCGCCGCTATTGTTGCTGTCGACTTCGCTTTAGCGCCTTGACTTTTGAACGTCCCAATTTGAGAAAAATATGGGCCAAATAACCTGAGACAGCCTAAAGATCTCCTATGATATGGAGATCCAAGGTCTGAAGAGCTGCCCAGGCGTCGTGGCGGCTGTTATAAAGTTCATCCGATATTCTTGCGTTTTCCAATCCAGACTTCATGGTCGTTACTTGCTATTTGCTGTTCTGACATCGTAGAACTCGCGTTTAAAAAGCCCTCGGGTGTGTTGAGACTCTGGGCAAGTCATTCCCGTCCGTGGCTTGTAGTATTTCTAATTTCAAGTTACCCTGGAACGACTGCTCGTCCCGATCGTTGGGATCACATCTCAGATCGTGGCGTTTTCAATCCCTGTAACGTACCCAACTGTCATAGAGTAAATATGCACTACAACCCCGTATGCACAGTTTTAGGGCCGACATCTCCGTTCCTACCAAACTTTCAAGTCACCAATTTCAGCCCGCCGCCATGGAACAAATATCCATCCGAGGATGGTGGCCTCTTGATGTATTGTTTCTAGAGCAATTTTCTCTCAATTCCATCGTCAAAATAGGACCAGCAACAATCGAATAATAGAAAGATGTTCTTAGACCCAAAATGGCAAGTAATCTTGATGCATTTGAGGGTGTAGTGCATATGACTGTTGGATACGTTACCATAACATGGGGGCACCAACAAAGCAATAATACAGTAATTTCTTAGCACTCCAAATCTTAGTAATACAACTTTGCTTGGCATTTTGAATCTAAAAATACTTGACATCTAACGGTACAATTAATATTACTAGTTAGAGTTCTTTTTGAGACGGAATATACCCGGTCAGCCTCAACAGACTCAAACAACAATATGCTGAAAATGACAACTTGAAAGTGCAGTGGAAACCGCAAATGAGAAGAAATTATATTGCTTTGTTGGTGCCCCTACATTATGGTACTTGGACGCCACTGTCCCCACGTATGCCTTGTTGATAGTGCCGGACCGTTTGCCATTTGGACACCCTCTCTTTTGTGCACCCGTCCACCCAGCGCACTACACCTAACGTTGGTGGATGCACTACATCTAACGTTGGCGGATACACTACATCTAACATTGGTGGATACAATACATCTAACGTTGGTAGATACACTACATCTAACATTGGTGGATACAATACATCTAACGTTGGTAGATACACTACATCTAATGTTGGTGGATAACAAAAAGACCCAACCAGTGCTTCCAGCTCCAATCCTCAATGACGGGCAATGGAGAATCAGGCAAGAGAAGCCTCTAATTTGTCATTGGCTTTCAGGGAGGATTAGGCAAAGGAAGCCTTGTTCGGCTCCAACCTTCGATGTCCCATTGGATCTCATGAAGGATCCAACAACTGAATCCCTCTCTGCGATTATAAGTTGCAGAGGACGTCTGTCTTCAATAAGAACGGTCGACCCATTCCAAACAATATACTAGTACACTTCTTCTTCCTACGATCTATTCCTCAGTCATGGCCTTCGAGACCTTGAACAATTCTACCTTTCTCACAAGCAGAAGTGACAATGTCACTTCTATTCATGTGCATTTTTCATCGTCTAGATTGGAAGCCCTAAGAGGACATGTCCCCTCTGACTTACTGCATCTCTCGACAGACTCTCAGTTCTTGCGTCTCATGTTGTGGTGTATTGTGTTTCTGATAGGCAATTTAGCCTTTGTCTACATCTTAACATGGATAGCTTTCACATCTCAACGGCTCTCCCGAGATGTGGTCAAAGTGCCCCCGATGATACCTTATATGATACCTTTCATCGGCCATGCGATAAGCTTCGCATTCAATCCTGCCAGAGCTCTTGCCAGAACCGAGTCGGTACCCCTCCCAGGTCCCTTACGTACCTGCTAACGTTTTTGGGCATTTGCAGTCGAAAATATGGACCACGAACAGTCCACGGCGTTAAGATTTTGGGATACAACGTATACTTTATTTACAAGCCAGAAAATGTTGCACAATTATGGAAATACCCTACAACAATAACAACGCCAGGTGTCTCCACATTTGTGCTGAAAACTCTCTTTGGCATGGCACCTAAGGCGTACAGTATGTACACCTTGGACGATTCTGGTCTTTTGCCAAAGCCAAGGCCAGGCAGTCACATCGCGCCGAAGAATCGCATAGACCATCTGACACATGCTAGCTTTCACAAGCACTTGTTGGGAAAAGGCCTCCCAATACTTTATAGGAACTTCGCTGCCGCTCTCATGTGTCGTCTTCCCTCGCTTGCGATCCAGGACGAATGGAAACAATTTCCTGATATGATGGATTTCTGGTTGCCCCCAATGACATCTGCCATGAACGAAGCGATCGCTGGGCCGATTCTTGAATGCGTCAATCCCAGTTTCACGCGTGACTTGTTGAGATACTACCCGTATCTTCATGGTTTGATGAAAGGGTTCCCAAGATGGTGCTTTCCGGAGCCGTATCGATTGCGAGAAGGGCTCATTCGAGATGTAAAAAGGTGGCATGCTATCGCAAGGGCGTGTTTTCAAGAAAGTCATGTTGATAAAGAAACAGGATGTGACCCTTGGTGGGGATCCGCGTTCGTCAGGGAGCGCCAAAGCATCCTGGGAAACGTTGACAATTGGGATTACGACTCCCTTGCATCGTCAGACTTTGGTCTTCTCTGGGGGTAAGTTAACCATTCTGCTCGTGAAACTCTGAACATTGAGGCTGATTATGTCACATATGCAGAGCAAGTGTCAACATCCATCCTATGGCCATCTGGAATATCATCGAAGTTTTCAAGGACAAGGTCTTACTGTCCAGGCTTCGGGCAGAGCTTACCGCGGCAAACTTCCAAGGCATCACGACAGACGAGGACGTTGAAAAGCTGACAGCTATCCCACTGCTACAATCGATATACTCAGAGCTACTGCGTCTACGTATCGAGATACAGACTGTTTTCTCAAGCGACAAAGAAGATATCCGCATCAACGAGTGGCGACTCCCAAGGAACAGTCTTGTGATTGTCCCTGCTGGTGCTGCCCACAAAGATCCCACTTTCTGGAACACCAGAAATGGTGAATACCCTCTCGATCGTTTCTGGGCAGATAGGTTCTTGGCTTATCCTAGTGATACAAAAAGTGGCCCGAGGAAAACGGATAGGACCAATGGAGCCAAAGACGGGATAGTGGCAACGAAAACCGCACAAGAGGACGAAAAGCCGAAATTTGTCACCTCCGGCTTAGTAAACTCTTATATGCCCTATGGTATAGGAGAAAGAACCTGTCCGGGGCGTGGCTTGGCTCGGCGGGAGATTCTCACGTTTTGCGCGTTGATTGTTGACCAATTTGATATCGAAATACTCTCCAAGGAGAAAGACTTCGAAGTAACTACAGCATTTTACGGGACAGGAACCCAGCGTCCACGAAACAAGATTCCGTTCAAGATCCGGAAGAGGAAACGCGATTAGACGGGCTCGGCTCACTTCAGGCAATAGACAGGTTATCATTCTGCCCTGATGTTGGGTTTCTGTGTTCACGAGCGTTCTTTATGAATCCCGAGAAATGCTTAGTTTTGCGAAGCTGTTGCTCTACCCCCCGTGTCACTGAATGCTTCCCCTTCCTTGTTGAGAATGACGTTCCGCGACTTAGCGTCATAATTTTGCTGCTCTCTTGGTAAGAGAACATCAAGTCTCATTGAATTGCAAGTGCTTTTTCTCCGCATTACTCTATTTATTTGAATTGAGATCTTGAAAATAATACCAATTCGATAGCTCTTGAAGGTTTGGACATTCTTACATCTTAAACTATTATTTTATCGATATTTGACATAAGAATCCAAAAGAAGAATCATACTCAACAACTTTTGATGTTCTTTCTGCCAAGGCTGCAGCAAGATCTTGGCGCTAAATCGCGGCAACGCTATTCTCTAAAGGGCAGGCCACCAATTCTGAATTCGATAGCAAAGAAGTCAATGAAATCCATCTTTTCGAACGTCAAGACGCCCTTTTCTTCCATGTACTATGGTAAAGGTAAGCTAGTGACATTCAGTCTGGGCGAGATGTACATTACTTACTACTGTAGGAGGCATAATTATCCTTAGCACGGGACCAAATACAGCTCGTATGCGATTATGGCCACCACATTTTTCAAAGCTTCTCTTGTTAGTAGTATCTGTCAAACAAACAGCGTGTTAGCGGCCAGTTGTGGCTGCGGTCCTCTGGTCCAACAGTGTCTGTCAGACATAAGCTAGTTTAATGGACCTTCGAGGGCCGCGGTCCTTTTGGTCCAACAGTATTATATACTCGACTTACTACGGTACTAGGCATAAGTCAGTTCGCACCACAAAGAGGAGGTCTCGTTTCCCATATTTTGAATCAGCTAGTCTTAGTATTGGCGAGATTCCACGTGCTAGCAACTATTTAAGAACAATTCAGCTTCGAATCTTGAATTCACATTTGGAACAATCGCTAGCTTGCTTATAGAGACAAGGTCTCTGCCACGCCTTGCGATATCTGTTGGGGACTTGGAGTGGCTGTGAGTACTACTTCATTCATCTCTTCATTCGAGGTCGGACTAAGTGCAGCACAGTGCAATCCGGCTGATCGACCTTGGCCTGGGACAAGATGCGATCGTTGGACAAATTTTAATTATCCTTGTGGGCCGAACGCGCCTCCTTTCTTCACGATTCTGTGTCTGATGGAAAATCAATAACTCAACACCCTCTTAGTGACGAATCCTCATTGAGGCTTGCGCAGCAATTCCTCCTGAGTGCCTGAATCAGCTCGCGTTACCAGCGGGCTGTCAGCGGGTGTAACGGTGTATTCAACTTCTCACAGAAGTTTCCTGGCAGCTAACAGGGCTTAAGCACGGCTTCAGAGATATGCAGACTGACAAACTCTCTCCATCCCTTGCCACGACCCTGTCTGGCCACCTATTCGGCAATTTAAGTCCAGCGGGCATGGTACTTTTTCGAATTTGAGAAAGAGAGAATCACATCTTGGCTTATGATGGATTCGAAGAGGTCCTCCAATCTCATGCTACATATTAGAGGGGTCTGCAACAGCCGCTAGGACTGTCGCCCTCAACCAGTACATTGAGATGGCTTGTAACAAATACAGGTCCCAGTCGAAATACTCTAATATGGTGAGAGCCGAGGCTGATGATGCCATAGTTCACAGAGGCTCCCGCTGGAGATTGTTACTCGAGGACATTTCCTGCGTCGACGCCTTACTCTCGGATCAAGCATACATCGCACACCCTAACAACATCACTGGAGATGTGATTGGGAAGGCAGCGATGAAGAGTTTAAAGCCATGAGGCGGTACCTCCTTAGCCCGGACAACTCTTTCAAAGAGATTTGCTTGCGGCTCAGTGGTATGGTCCGGATGATCAAAGATCTGGCCGCTCTGCAAAGTTCTTCGTTGCTTGGATAGGCTTCAGTACCGGTCATGGGGACGCTTATAGAGGTGTGTCAGAAACCAAGCGTCATTTTCAGAAGCCTTCTCCCGGTAAGAGTTCAGGAGGGGAAAGCTCACCAAAAATCATGGCTAAACTAAAATCAATGTGTACTTAGTTTCCAGGTAAGAGGTTCGCATACGCTTGGCATGGCCCTAGTATCCACCTTTCCGTCGTAAAATTTAACATTTTTTTCATTGATTGATAGAGCCGCTAACGTTTACTCAAAGTGACATTAAGTTCTGACGGATTCCTCTCAATTGATGGGGGCTGTTCAAGTAAACGCTAGCGGCTCTATCAACCAATGAAAAAATGTCAAACTTTACAACAGAAAGGTGATAGTTTTCCCGGCAGCTCAATTTGACCTTGCCGTTCCCAATTTCGTGGTGTTCAGGCCAGACTGAGGTTAGCCCTTGTGTCACTGAATTGGCCTCCTTCCTTAGATGGATTAGTATTCCCGTCTGTTTGACGTGATAATTGTAGTGCAGTCTTGGCACAAAGAACACCAAATTCGACTTTGCATGCATTTGTGGCTGCATCACTCTAGATATCTGACTTCAGACTATTAAAAGTACTGATCGACAGCTACTAAGACATAGACATATAATAACTTAAAAACATCGTGATTTCTAGTATTCTGTATAGGAAATCTGGTAACAACATTGCACTCAGAATTTTTAGGTTTCTTTTGCCAAGGCCGAAGCAGAATTATCTCGCTAATAAAACGGGAATCCTGATCCATTCAAGGGATGAGGCCGATTCAGTGACACAGGGGTTAGTTACGATGCCTTTGACTTTTTACCAAAATCGAACTTTTTCATGGAATGAGCGAGGTAAAAACTTTTTTTTGGTCTTGGGCAGCTGGTTCCGTCACGCCGCCATGTCCACTACATTGTGGGTACATAATGTTTACCCCTCACCTCCCTGTTGTTGCACAGCAGACCTGATGAGCCATCCTTGTTTGCGCAACTTGGTAACCATCTCCAAATGGCCGCCCTCCCCTTACTTTCCCAACAAAACACCCTCATCGGACTGGTATGCGTCGTCCTGCTCGTGTTTCTGGGTCGCAGAGTACACAGCGTGTATTTCGGTCCTCTTGCCAAATTCCCCGGTCCCAAACTCGCCGCTGCGACTCTATGGTACGAGTTTTACTTCGACGTGATCCTAAAGGGACGTTACACCTTCAAGATCAAGGAGCTGCACGAGAAATATGGTATGCGCTGGCTGGCTTGTTCTTCCTACCGCAGCGGAGCTAAGGTGTTCAGGCCCCATCATTCGGATCAGTCCGTACGAGCTCCACATCGACGAGCCTGACTACTATGAAGAGCTTTACTCGCAGCACAAACCGCGCAACAAGTCGGTCTTCTACCTCAATCAATTCGGCCTTCCGGGTTCTAGCTTTGGAACGGCAGATTACAGGTTGCACCGTGCACGCCGCGCCGCGCTCAATCCATTCTTCTCCAAGCAGACAATAGCACGCCTTCAGCCTATGCTTACCTTCATGATCGAGAAGCTCTGCGGTCGCATCGAAGAGTTTCGGAAGTTAGGGCAACCGATGTCGATGCGTCGGGTCTACATGTGTTTGACGACCGACGTCGTTACTCTGTACACATTAAATCGCAGCTGGAATCATTTGGATAGTCCTGATTTCTCCCCTGTCTGGGTGGAGACGATCAAGGCGACAGGTGCAGCGGGACATACAATGAAGCAATTTCCATGGATTTTCCCTCTTATTCGAGCTCTTCCTCGAAGCGTTGTTGGTGCAATGAATCCCGGAATGCTCCTGCTGCTGGATTTTCAACAAGTCTGTCTCTGCATCAATCCGCGCCATGCCAAGCCAGATGGACTAAGCTGACTAACCTGCGTGCCAGAGAATCAAAGAAGACACGCAAAATGTCGTCGATGGAGTTTACAAACCGCGCCAAGAGCAATATGAACTCGGCCTCGACAGGACTATTTTTCATGCCCTTTTAGAGTCGGACCTCCCATCGGAAGAGAAGCTACAGTCGCGCTTGTGGCAGGAAGGACAGGTTGTGATTGGTGCAGGGGCAGACACTCCAGCTAATGCCCTGACTATCACCCATTTTCATATCCTCGACAACCCGGATGTCCACAAGCGGCTACAGGCCGAACTTGAGGAAGCTCTGCCAAACAAATATGCGCCAGTAGAGTTGCGAGTTGTAGAGCAACTGCCTTACCTTGTACGTATTGCCCTCAAAAGGACAGCAGTGAGGTTACTAACGAATTGCTTCCAGAATGCGGTCCTCAAGGAAGGCTTGAGGTACGCTTATTATTGCTTAGATGGATTTCATCATGTCTAACACTATATAGATTCTCCTACGGCGTCAGCAGTCGTCTTCAACGTTCACATCCAACAGAGGTGATGAGATTCCATGAATGGGAGATACCACCTGGCGTAAGCCTTCTTTCCTTCTCATCCCTTGAGGCCGCTGACAGACAATCTTGCTTGTAGACCCCTGTCGGCATGACCTCTGTACATGTCCATCAGAACGAGACTATCTTCCCTGAGCCACACAAATTCAAGCCTGAGCGGTGGCTCGAAAAGCGGCCTGAAGCTTCGCCACCCCTCGACCGGTATCTCGTCTCATTTACAAAGGGATCTAGGCAGTGTGTGGGGATGCAGTATGTCATATCATGTCTTCCGGAAATTCACTTACCCTAACTTGCTCTAGTCTTGCCAAAGCTGAGCTGCGCTTGGCGATCGCGACAGTCATTCGGCGCTACGACAGACAGGAGCTGTTCGAGACGACTAGAGCTGATGTCGACATTCAGCACGACCTCTTTTTGCCACAAGCTGCTCTGGACAGCAAAGGCGTTCGTGTTCTCTTCAAATGATGCACTTCACTGTACAGGCATATATCTTGTAGGAATCACGCAATGAGCTGGAAATCGGCGCCTGCGAACAAAGCTTTTCCTCTGTGGAACCGATGTCCTGAACGAGGTTGTATAAAGATGATGCTGAATCATCTCATGAATTGTGTGAGCTAAAGATCCTCATCGATAATAAATCCAATGCGTGCTATCTCTTCTGTCTCATGATCAAGGCGCCGTCATGGGTTTGCGGGCATAGACGGTGTAGCTAATCGGTCTCCAGTGTCAGTACGAGTATTAGTATCGCTCCTTGCTCACCTCGTGAGTCTAAAGCAGGTGTGAATACGTACAGATCCGAGTAAAGCTGCAGTGTCCGATCTTTCAACTGGCTCCTGACTTTCGCGCTCAACACTGCATATTCATCGGCCGACCATCCCAGCACCCGAGTAAAATGAGCCTGGCCATAAGACGAGGCAGCATCGAGCATGTTCAAAAGCTGATAAGCGCCAAGGGTCTTCAACTCCTTATTCTTCGGCCATGGTGCGGCGGGTACTATGATTTTGTGCTGAGTGACATTGGTAAAGTTTGCCTGGCGAACCCAATTTTCTAGGTTGACGGCGACGTCAAACCGACGGCCTATGAGAGCCGCTGCTTCGCGTAGACCTTCTTGCCACGTCTGGATGTCTGGTGCACGGTGGAGACTGTTGTTGTGTGAGTGGAGCCAAACTTCGAACTCGGTGAGCTCGATCCATCCGCCAGGATTCATGTGATCGAACGCTTTGGCCAGGAGGCCCGGCCAGTCCTTGATGGCGCCGCTGAGCATGCGGATGTGGATGTAGTCGTAGGTGTTGCCTAGCCACAGATCCTCGGCGTCGTCGACGAGGAATTCAACATTCGGTGCAACCCTAGAGAGTATCAACAAAAGACGGAATTGTTCATCTGATACGATAGGGGAGCCCCACCAAGCCGGCTGAATAGGAGAAAGATCTATTCCTATAACGTGCGACTCTTCGTGTGCACTTTGGACCGCGTTAGCTTCCGACGGATGGCTTGAAGGTGAAGAAAACTGTATCCTGCTGCATACTCGCCGAAATCCATGGCCCAGATGCCGGTTCCTGTTCCAACGTCGAGTACACGAGCCGGCCTCTCGATAGGGGCCAGGTAAAGCTTGCCCCCGTTCGCCAAGTTGAAGATGTGATGATGCTGAAGGGCCTGAATGTCAGAGATAAAATAAATGGATAGTCCAGGGATATTGAGCTTGCCAGATCAAGTCGATCCTGTTCCACCTCATCATTTGGCTGTCAGGGTTGTCAGCCTGTGTCTTTTGAGAGAAAGTGCAGGATGTATTTACCAGCAGATAGGCGCCGTCTTTGTACCCATGATAGCGACGTCCATTCTGACCCAGCAACCAAGTGTCAGTGTCGGGTGAAAACGCAGACACAAAGGTATCATGTACCTCTTCCCTAGATGATTATCAGTGAAGAGCTATACGTTATAACTACGGCATCAGATACTTTACCTGTATTTCATGATATCGCTGAAAAGGGAGGTTCTCTCGCTTATGAGACTACTCGATGATCAGCCACTTTTTGGCCACGATCCGATACCACCATTCAACACGTACTCATCGTCTCCATATGCGCTATCTTGTTCGCTGCTTTGCTCATCCTGGTTCTGTAAGTTATCGTCTGCGTCCAGATTGGCTGTTCAACCTACGTCGGGTTCAAGTTGGTTCGCAAGGTCCGCTGTGGGGTCCGTACTGGCCATTATATTGACGACTACGACAGTATTGAGAAAAAAAGATCCTCGAGAGTCTTTGGAATGGATTCAGTTTTCCAGGTGATGATGGTGGGTTATGAGGGCTAGGGTATGTTATCAAATGTGCCATGCAGAGTCGTGCACTAAAAGTTGTCAAACGGCGCTAAATACTTGACTTTGCCTAGACAGGCTAGATGACGGCAGGAACCATCGGAGGCTTATCCAGTTTGGAATGACCGCGAAGTTTTACTAAGTCTAATAGGGAAAATTACGTCTTAATTTGATGGACTTTATGCACGCCGGCGGCAACTGACGTGCCTAGACTTGATTTAGGGTTTCTTAGATCTGAGATCCGAATCATACTGACTAATTACTAGTAATTGCTTGGTTGGTACTATACGTAGTAGTTCCTAGCCTAGCCCTATCGTTAGCATAGTTTAACAGCTTCTTGCGCACAACTCTGTACAACATAATGTTCCCGTCACGCGTTTGCTTCCACCTTCCGATCTTGCTGCTGCATTAGTGAATTTTTTCTCTTTTCGTCGGTGAGCCTAGGGTTCTCAGATAATTCTCTACATTACATCATCTCTCGTTACTACTATTCAGTTTTCGGTTACCCTTAACGCGTGCTGCAGCAAGAAATAGTCGACCCCTGTCTCTCTGCCCGACTTTCATTCCGAGATTGATGTGTTGGCAAGGAGTCGAAACCCTCATAAAGGCGGTGGGACTATGCAGGTGGCTCAGGAAAAGCACTCTCGATCTCGGTCATGACTTCATAGATCCTTGCCTCAATACGATTGCATGATAAATCATCTTCAACACCATCTTCCATCTAAAGAGATTAACTAAGTAGTTATTTAGATTTAGAACTTAATTTATAATCTGTAAACGAACATTCAATTGTTAATTAGTGAATGCGGTCAGACTATCCACGAAGACTTAGTTGTCGTTTTAGGTCGGAGCTAAATATGCACCTCTACGCTTTTAGCACATTAAAAGTTACTACGGTAGGAGGCAGAAGTAGCCATAGTTCGGCGCTAGTATCTTTACCCGGAAACGGCTTGCAAACGAGATAGCTAAGCCCCAAATAGCTAAGGGGTTTTGCGATGACCAATAACTATGGGTCATCTTCTAAGAAGCTTCTAGACATCAATGTGGCGCTGTATCAGAACTAGCTGCTACTAGTGCCGAGCTATGGCTACTTCTGCCTCATACCATAGTACAGCGTTGGCGGTTATCTCCGGAAATCAAGGTCACCAACACACCAAGTACTATGGATTGTTAGAATGAAGTGAGACATTCTAAGGAGATCACGAAATGGAATACACTACAGCCCCAAAATGCGCAACATCACGACCCAGATCTGTGCCAAGGAAGTAGAAAATTACCCTTAAGCTCGTATCAAGCTCGGGGCAAGTTTGTATTGGACTGTCAAAGGGGCCCAAGAATTTCAGGCGGGAGTAGTTCTCTTTTCTCCAAACTACGCACAATCATCACTCCATATCGAGGCTTCTATGTCACAACCTGGAATCTCTCAAGCTCTCTTTCGCGGACTCTTCATGCAGGATTGTGATAAAACTTTCCTCCCTTAAGACCGTCTCTGCCGCTCGCTGGGGAATGCTAATCCCAACTAGTTAGTTCCAACGGGACCGGCATGACCGTTGGCTCAAATGTCATCAATCTAGCCGAGGCCAAAGCTGTCTTATCAAATCTGACCATCAAATTCCACATGTGCTGTTGTGTGGAATGGGGAAGGTGTGTGGACTGTCATGCGGAATTTCGCACCCAGCGCCTCAAAAAGACGGTTGTGACGTGGTTCTCATCAGATCCAACGAGCTATGTGTGTTAGGATCCCAGGGGAGTGCAGGGGCGATAGAACAGTAAAGGGTCAATGAATTGACTTATTGAGCGGCGAAGAACTAGATTCTATGTACAAGAAGAAGGATATAAGTAGTAGAATAGCCCTCTGAGGTCCTTTTGATGCGTAGAACAAGGTAGAATCTATCAGACCCCTCCTGGCCCTCATAATGTGCGCAGGGCACACGCTTGGCATGCTTGGCGCGCATA
This sequence comes from Endocarpon pusillum Z07020, assembly GCF_000464535.1. Taxonomy (NCBI): domain Eukaryota; kingdom Fungi; phylum Ascomycota; class Eurotiomycetes; order Verrucariales; family Verrucariaceae; genus Endocarpon; species Endocarpon pusillum. The sequence continues at coordinate 106,756 of NW_006916545.1, forward strand.
ACACCATGGCTCAGCTTCATGGTCTCAGGAATCTTGACTAAGAGCGTGACTGAGGTATGTCCGTCCCATTTTGGAGCCTGGACGTGCTTGACCAGGAGAAAATGTTGCTCACTCATTACGCCTCGGTAAGAAATAACCCCAATGTACGAAGATCTCATGTGGAAGACTGCTGCTGCTGTGTCAATTTCCAAATGACCAATAAACTCACCTTGTCAAGCGCAGTTAGCTGTACAGATATAGTTCGAGTGGCCGGGAGTAGGGACTCGACCCCAAAAGATACTTTATGTCTAATGGTGTATATCAATACTAATCTTTTGATCCGCTGAGCCCATGGTCTTCACATAGGAATGTCCAACAACAAAACCAATTTCAAGCTTCCCTGAGCGGCTCTGGATGTATGATGGAGATCAGTTGAAGGAGGCGGAGAAACAGTAGGTGAGTAGCTTGTGCCTAGCATGGAAACGGTCCAATGCAGACATTCAGTAGTATTGATAATGAGCTCCTGAGTAGGACACCGCATTCAAGATCTATTCAATGACTAATAGCAAAAAGAGAAGAGATTATGACAGTGTGGTATTGAATGATAGATGTTGCTCATAGCTCTCCAGGGTGGCGCCCAGCCATTACTACCTTCAAGCTTTAAGCCCCAACTCAAAGTCGCCAATCCATTTCCGGTTTCCCCCCAACTGCAAGATATCTGGGTCAGCGGCTTCTGAAAGCAGCTAAAAGTCAGAGCCACAGATTAGGCAACATGAGCAAAGTTTAAACTCGTTTCCTGTTGTTGTTTCCTGCGCGGTGGACCCCACGACATGGATATCTTGAAGCTGAAGTAGACTTTCTTGCGGTATCTCTTCTGCTCCCTCATCGATTACCTGACAACTCTGCCTCGTAATCGGGAAGCACGATCGCATCGACTGGTGGACCTGCAAACCTCCCCAAGAACGCCTGCAATCTGGTGGTCCAGGATACTATGCCCAAAATCGAATACATAAGCCAGATACCCCATGCTGTTTCCGGATTGGCCAGCTGGGGTGCACCAGGTATCAACTTCTGGGCCTTGGTCACGAATGGCCGCATGAGTCGTTCGTATGAGGCGAAGGCTGCCAGAGGATCATTTGGACTGCGTGCAATTTCCCCAGCTAGTAGGTAGGCGCCGACCACAGCGACGGTGGTGCCCATGCCACTTATTGGCGATGGACAATAGGCAGCATCGCCGAGGACGGCCATTCTGCCACGCGACCAGCACTCGTCCATTTTAACCTGTGCTACCTCCTGCATGTAGAAGTCATCCGCAGAGTCCATTCCAGCGAGGACTCGAGAGGCCTCCCAACCTGCATCAACAAAGAGATCGTGCATCACAGCTTTCTGCTCTGCGATACTCAACTTGGAGTAGCCCTGCAATCTTGCAGAATCGCTGCAGATCCAGAGAGATGCACGAGTTATCTGCTGGGAGGCTTCTGCCTTAGTATCTGGTCGGAGAAGGATTAGGCGCCGGCCTGGCGCATTATACCAGCGAGCCCACCTCCCATCACTTTCCTGACGCGGTATCGTGAACCAGGCGACGTATTGACCAAGTGACTTGATGGGCGATTTCTGCTTGTCATGGCCAAAGATGAGTGCTCGGGTTGGTGAGCCAAGACCATCAGCAGCAAAGACGAGATCGAATTGCTGCTTCAAACCATGCTTGAACAAGACATTGACTTTCTCATCTGTCTCGACCATACTTTCAATACTATTTCCGAAAACATATTTCACATCATCACACGTCGCGTCGTAAAAGAGCTTGGCGAGATCTCCACGCATGATCTCTATCTCAGCAGTCATGCTCAGATTTTGACCGGTAGGGTCAACAGGGAACTCTGCCCGTCTGCGATTCGAGGCGTCAACAAAAGCGACACCCTCTTCCTGCGTTGCCCTGTTGAGGACCGCAGCCTCGAGTCCCATACGACGCACAACTTTGAGACCGACGCCCCGAATATCGACATTCTGGCCACCTGTTCGTAGTGAGGGGGCTTTCTCCACAATTGTGACTTTTGCACCCGCACGAGCGAGGAAGAAGGCTAGAGCTGGGCCTGCGACGCTCGCTCCACTGATCAAGACTTGTAGACCAGACATTATTGGCAAGTGCCCGAGTTCGAGAGGAGCTGGAGGACCTGACGAGCAAGCGGCTGAGAATCTTTGCACCAAGGACGTATTTCGTTGGTTTTGATTATTCGACTCGAAACATACTAACGTAGCTAAACCTAGTCATCAAGCTTGTTCGCTGGGGAGGGGACGTACGTAGTATGTAGCAGAGTGCGGAGACAACATTAGTTAGCACAATCAGGCATCTGGTAAGCAGGTCAATTCACATCCTCTGATTCTTGGTACACTCGCTCGATTGGTATGAGCGTGCTCCGTACTGCTGGGGCAGTTGAATGCGAGGGCAGATGATGAGCGCATGAGGACGAATTACTGGATGACTGACATGGTAGATGGCTCCCTGTGCGCGCTTATGCATCTGATTGTTCAACGTGCAGTAGCTTTCGTTTGAGAAAGACGAGGTGGATCAGAGGTGGATCAGATGCAGATGCATGAACCCTTGAAAGATCAATTGATGAACTGATGGACTGATGGACTGATGGACTGGTGAACTGGCGAACTGCCCCTGAAAATGGGGTTGGGAGGTGCTCCGGTCCCAATCGGGCGGTCGCTTAACCTTTCGCCCCCACAGCTCCGTCTGCACGGATCACTTCCGCTTGAGTGGGTTGGGTGAGGTGAGCGAAGTGTGAGGTGTGAAGTGCAGTCCGAAGTGAGCTCCCCCCCTGGCGTCAGCCTCTCGCTAGTCCAACCAAGTTCAGCTCCCAACTTCACCTGTGAACCTCGTCCACCGATCTTCCCCCTTCCCGCCCCTTCCACCCCTTCCACATCCCTTTATCATTGCCCAACCTTCTCATAGCAAAGATGGTCGGCCCACGCAAGCGAAAGCAAGATGCTGAGGAGGAGGAAGAGCAGCTGCAGGCTCTTCCTTCAGATGAGAGCGCAGAAGAGGACGAGTGAGTTCCATTGATCCGCCGTTGACGTCATGCACGCGCGCATCACTCCTCATCTCATCACCCATCCTTTCTGCCAATTGTCTCTCTGTCGAGTCCGCGATCCCAATCAGAGGTTTCTTACCTACCTCTGAGAGACATCTCACTAAATTGAGTCGTTCTTGAACAGATATGAAGACTCGGAGCCCGCATCTGACGACGGCGAAGAGGAAGATGAGGATGCCGAAGAAGAAGTAGCCGCTGGTGACGAGGACGAGGAAGACGAAAAGGAAGCTGAAGGTATTGCATCCCAAATGTCGAAGCGCCTCCTGCACAGCTGACAAAGGGATGGCAAAGCCCCTGCCGCCAAAAAGCGAAAGACAGGTCCAACCTCCAGCGCCAAAGTCGATACTAAGAAGGCTAGTAAAGAAGATGATGAGGAAGATGAAGCAGAAGATGGCGTCGGAGAAGCAGAGGATGATGAAGAGGAAGATGACGAGGACGCAGATGCAGACGAAGATGATGCCGACGAGGCTGCCGAAGACACAGCCAAATCTGGCGGTCCTGCAGCAGCGGCAAAGAAGAATGTCGGTGGTAAAGTGCCTAAGGAGGCAGACCTGGAAGAGGTTGAAGACGACGAGTGAAGCCCGGGCAGAGCTTAGCTTAGCTAATGAGCTGTGAGCTGCTGGTCGATGCGATCAGGATACATGCAGGTTCCTCAGAGTTTAAAAAGATCCTCATTCGTGTGTTGACAATTTCCTGCGTCCATGTCCAAATATTGACGGTTACTACGTGTTTCGTTACCCATTGGACAGCCAGGCATCACATCAGAAAGTGTACGACACAGCATCTCCTCTATTCAATTTCCACACGCCCTGGCACCCGTGGAAGCAGAACGTCTTTCTTCATCGACAAAGGAGAAATTAACACTGCTCTATGCACTGCTATTCAGAGATCCACGAAGTATGACCACTGTCATCCAGATATCAAAGCCCAAACCATGATACCATCCTTCCTGCCAGCTGGTATATTCATGCTCCCACTTCGTCAATTATACAAACAAGAAGCACGAATTCCAGCGATAGAAGCACATGCCACAGCAACCTCTACCAGCAGCCAGAAGCCGGTGAGGCAGCATACATGCCTGATTTCCTCACCCTTTACCCTTCCCATTCCTCTGCAAGTCCCAATCCACCTTGTACGTTGGTCATTAATGCAGACATATCTTCTCCCTCATTTTCTATTTCAAGAACGAGAGTATTGACAGTTGTACCTGTCTATTTATTGATGCACTCAATTTCATACTTACCATCTCCCATATCTAAAGCCAAGTATACAGCAGAGGCAAACTTGTAGATACTCCATTACGATCATGCAGACAATTTCCACAAATCATATAGTAGTAGAGAAGCCTCAGCGGCTTAAGAACCCTCCCTTATCAAACCACGATCACAGGATAGATTTACAAATTCTTATTCCACATGCACACATTCCACTCACTACATGCAGTAGCGTGTATCATCTTGCCATGCCCTGCAAGTTCTCACAGCCACAACCCCAGAATCCAGATCCATAGGTACAGTAGTTACTTCCTCACAAATCAGACTATGATGAGTAGTTCGCTTCTTCACGAAATAGCAGAGATAGGCTCCAAAGACATGGCATCCTACCTTACAGACAGCTCCACAAGAAAACATCGTAATAACATTCCGATCATCCCCTCTCTCCGATACCTGAGCCGCTCCAAAGATCTAGCTTACCAACCAACTCATCGACCTCCTTTCCAAGGGAATACGTAGTAAAAGATTAACGCAACCTGTCCCCTTCAAGACGTATTACTGTAAAGAGAGGCAAGGTATACCTTACACACCAAGCCAGCCTACCTCATCTCATCTCATCTCACTCTGATCCCAAAGCGGCCTTTCCGCCGTACAAACCCAGATCCGCCATCATTGCCATAAGCAAAACAAACAGCAACCCTCCCATTCTTACTGTCTCATCGTGTATTTCCAGAAGGAGAGAAAGATCTCAAACTCGAAACGCGGGATTACAAAAATCCAACTCAGCCCAAAACCAGGCGCTAGAAATACAGTATACTCTATGTGTATACACTCACTCATCCTTTGCCGGACAAGAAAAGAAAAGAAAAGAAAAGAAAAGAAAAGACATGAACCTCCAGACCCACCATCATGACCCTCTTCTATTCCTTCTCCAAGATAAAAACCCAGGGATAACGGCTCGTAGGAAGAGAAGAAAAGCCCATCATTTCCACCCGCACAGAGCATTCTTATCTGATTCCATGAAACTTTTCGAAGTTCGAAACCAGCCAGAGAGAGAAAATTCAACATTATGAAATGGCGAGAGCTGGTGGGCAGCCCTTGTGCAATCTATACATCAAGGAAATTGATGATTCTCATGGCATGACTTACTTGATCCGCCTGATTCTATTTTTCTTCGAATCCAGGCCTAGGTAGGAGAGAAAAGAACGGTTTGAACGTCACAAGATGAATAGATGGATGGCACACCTGTACACCACTTTGCACAGGAAATTACGTCGATTTCTGTTCGGAGGGACACTTTGTTCTACCTTTTCCTGATCATTTTGCCAAACCTTTCATGGCCTGCAAAAACCGCTCCTCGAACAAACATTCTCCCGCCTTTCTGGCCTCTTCCTCGACCCGCTCTACCTCCTTGATCCTCCTACATTCTGGACAGCCGGACATCTCCGAGCTGTAAGGGTGTCCTCCAAGCTCACACACGGCAACAGATCCTCCAACACATTCACCCCACGTCAACTCCGTTTTCCGCGTTTCATATGTGCACGACTGAGGCAACGATGCCAGTTGGGATGTGCATCTTTGCAGTGTGTCGTCCTTGTCATACCGCTGTTCACTTGCAAACTTGACGAATTTGCTGACCAGCCCACCGAACTTCCCAGCCGTATCGGGAAAGCGTCTGCAGATGTGTACCGTTTTCTGAACGCTTTCAGAAGCAGGTTCTGGTGTCATGGTGGGCAACAACGTATCAAGCTGAGCGCTACCACGCCCAAGGGCAAGGGCGATGTCCAATAGATGGCTGAGTTGGACCTGTTGTAGGCGGAGTTCGACTTCGATAGCAGGTGTTTTAGCGGTGATTGCCTTTTCCACAGCGGTGTTACACTCGGCAATACCCTTCCAACATTCCTTGCTTGCACGAATCCGAAGTAGTTCACCCATACGCTGAACTTCGAGTGAGGGGTCCTCCAAACCTACAAGATAGCTGGAAACCCGTAGACAGTCTAGGGTCCAGGCATTTCTTGCTCGTCGCTGAAGGATGGTCAGGCGTAGTGAGAAGACGGGACAGATGTTGTGTTCTGTAATGCTGAGCAAAGTTGTGGGAAGGGTAGTCTGCATCCACCTGATAGACTGTTCAAAGGCAATGGCGGTGGGTTTGAAGTCGTCAATACTATCCGACAAACGTAGAAGCTGTTGTGCTCGGGAGGCCACTAGAGCTTTGTTCTGATTAGCAGCAAGAGGATTGGGTCGGATTTGTTCGCGAAAAGCATGAAAGGATTCTCCGAGCTCCTTCTCATGATAATGTACCCTCCTTGAGAACGTACTGAGAGTCTTGCCCAATTTGAAAAGAAGCCGAGCAAAAACGGAAGGTGCCTGGCTCATTTGCTTCAGAATGGAGTATCGCCGAAATCCGGAGAAGTGAGTTCCACAAACACAACGGAAGTCCATAGCCTCTTTAGGGGATCCTGCAGCAAAGGCAGTGATGTGGCCGCACTCGTTGACCGTGTAGATATGGCTTATTAGTCTTCTATCCAAGTCCCTAATGTCAAGAACACGGTGGCAGGTAGGACAGGCGAGTATGGCTGTTGTACATGCTGTTCCCGATACACATTGAGGACATACTTGTGTGGGACATGTCTCACCACAGAGGCTGGGGCAAGCATGGCCACATGGGAGAACTAGAGACAGATTAGGATGGAGGTTAGAATCAGAGTAGCACGACTTACCTCTATCGCATGGCTCGCAACATGGGAGGATTTCAGACGGCAGTGAACACAATAATGATGACTGTGCTTGATGAGTGCACTGCTGCTTGTGTGGTTTAACACAGGGATCACAAGGTTCACTGCATAGATTTTTGCACTGCCCATGGGCACAACTCTCCTGACAGGGTTGTTTGCAGGGAGGACATGAAGAACCAGAGTGACATTCCGAATCGCAGTAATGTCCGCAAAGAGGAAGTTTAGCACCACATATATTTGAGCATGGTTGGTGGGTGCTAGAGGCTGATGACCAACAATCCGCACACATACCCTGACAGCGATGACCACAAAGAAGATTCTGCTCACACTTCTTGCGGCATGAATAGGGCTTGCCTTGGTCACAGCATCGAAGCTTACGTTGATGACCACAAGGTAATGGGACAGTGCTGATTATCTCCATGCAGGTCGGAATGCCTCCCGAGCAGAGCATTTCAACAGCGTGACCACAAGATAGGACTTGTTGCTTGATCGGATATTTGCACGGGCCACAAGGTTCCGAACAGAGTTTCTGGCACTGATGGCCACATGGATGAATCGTCTCACAAGAACTCTTGCATGGAAGTCTCTCATGAAGATCTGGCGGATGACAGGGTTCTTGACAGACATGACCGCAAGCTCGGACCTCTCCGCATTGAATGCTACAATCCTGGACTTGGTCAAAATCTTGTGGTGTATAGACATCACTGTAGTGATTTGGGTGGCGGGAACAACAAGTACGAAGGCCAGGGCCAATCCTACCACGAGCAGCAAAGATGTCGATGATTTGCTGCCACATTGGTACTTGTCCGAGGGTGGCAGAGTTCCCGATAATGTAAAATCCGTCTCTTGCCCTGCTGCATGCCACATTGATTCTATTCATCGTCTTGAGAAAGCCTGGTCGTTCACCACTTCGTACAGTGCTTAGAATCACGACCTTGGCCTCTTCACCTTGAAAATTGTCCACTGTTGCAATTCGAAGCAGGTCACCCATGCTCAGCTCATCCTTCGACCGCGGTGCGTCGTCCCCTGACTCCGGCAGCAATCCCTCATCAAGCAAGCCCTTCCGATCCTTCTCGCTCAGCCAAACAGAACACGTCATCTTCAAGGAGTCGTGCAAGGCAGCCAATTGACCATTGTAAGGCGTAAGTATAGCAATTTCACCTAGGGAGTATGCATTGAGCCGTAGTAGATACTGGACCATCCCAGTGACCATGGCAACCTCGTAAGGGTTGGTGTAAGACTTAGACGCAGCACTGGGTTCAGCTTCAGGCATGCGGTGATCGACCCAAAACATTCGCTCTGCAATCCCGTTCGTCGAAGGATGCGTAGTGGTGTTAGGATGATCTTGTAGATAGGGATAGACAAGCCGAGTCAAGTCAGCGATATCCGGATGCATACGTCGCTGAATATTAAGTTGCGACGTAGGCATAGGGCTGGAAGATGGATCCGTCGGAATCATGCTGCGTTCAAAGAGCGACTCGTCAAGACGATATTGGGAGCCGATGGCGGTCTCCAGAGACATTTTCTGCTCGTTGACCTCGGGTCTTAACTGCTGAGGGTCGCCAATAAAGATTGCATGCTGAACGGATGGGAATAGTGAGCATAGAGTATGCGCTTCCATCACTTCCCCAGCCTCTTCGCAGATAACGATTTCAAGATTCAGCGCCTTCAGCATTTCCCAGTTTGAAGCACAAGCCGTGGTAGTGAGTCCAATCACATCTTGCTCGAGTAGGCACTTTGAGTCTCTTTTCTGCCAACTCTTTCGAACAGCCTGTTCTGCGGACTGATGCTCCGTGTGAAGCGTAGCAAATTGTGCCATCAGCTCTTCCCTGTCTATAGCAGCTTTCCAGCGTCGAAGCATCTGCTGCCTCTCTTCGAGAGTGAGCCTCCAGATATTATTCTGTTCAGCTCGTGCACTCTGGTACTGGGCATGGAGCATGATCTGTTCTAGCGCTCTGTCGAGGCCTTCTGTGGAGATTGACGAGCCCTCGCTGGCGGTACTACCTAGAAGGCAGGTTTCTAGCTCGGTTCGCAACTCTCGTAGATTACGCAGATCTCCACCGCCTGCCCAGTAATCAAATGCGAACGACCGTGCATATGGGTTGTCATTTGAAGTGGTGAGCTGATCGTAGATCTCGTGATGTGTAGATCGTAGATAGGCCTCCACGGTAGGCCAACTAAGTGAGCCACTGGCGTATGCGGCGTTGAGACCCTTACATCCTGCTTCGAGCTGTGTGTACAAGGTCTGTGCATTCCGGATGGCCACGCCCTTCATATCCCACACGTCTTGTGCCAACCTCGTATTTCTGCTGAGCGCACGAAGCTCAAATTTCCTGATCCATTCCTCCTTGCTACCCCTACCAATGCGAACAATCTTCGTTACACCGGCTGCGAGAAGCCCGGCGAGGAAGCTGTCAAGTGCATGATTGGTCAAGCACACGACAAGGAGTGGCTTCGGTTTTGTGGTTGACCTAGACGCGAGGAGGACTCTGCTCAAGGCAACGCCAAGAAAGGTCTTGCCCGTACCAGGAGGGCCTTGCGTGAAAGCAATCTCGCGTGTCAGACAGTCATGAAGTGCCACTGCTTGTCCATCATCCAGTGTCGTTTCCCGCTTGAGAAAGGTTATGAACTCCATGGGTGCATCCCGAAGCTCTGCAAGAGAAAAGCTTGCATTGTTCTGCGCCAGACACCCCAAGTTGAACCGAAATTCAGCAGTGGTGCAGTAGGCTGGGGGTACGACATTCATTGCTGGCAGCAGACCGACATTGACCGAGTTGGCTACAGCAAAGGAGGCATTTCGGGGGGCAATGTATTTCGTGAATGCTATATCTGTGCTCCGGATTTGCTGTAATGTATGGAGGCAGTGATAGAAGCCAGCGTAAAGCAATTTGGGAAATTCAACCAGCACATACTGTCCTGAAGATAGACCTTGAGCGTAGCGCAGGACTCGCCGAACATTGTCTGATTTTGCTGGTGTTGTGAATGCAAGCTGAATGGCGGCTCGGACGCCTTTTCCATTTCTCGCTTTCATAGAATCCGTGCTCTGAGTCATGTGTACTTCAAAAAATGTGACTGAAAGACTTCTTCCATCTTCCTCTAGACAGACAAGAGCACAAAGCATTCCTTGTTCTAAACGGCCTGATCGAATCATGCCCCGTCCCCGCATGAAATGTGGACACAGGTAGCTCAAACGCAGTATTACACCTCTCTTTTCGTCGGACAAAAGCTCTTCAAACCTGACATCCACGTATAGAAAATATCGGTTGCCGGATTTCGTCTCTTGCTGTGGTTCGTAGTCGTTGGTCGTTCCTAGAGTCTGCTTTAAAAGCTGTTGCGCCGCATGATAGCTGATGTCACGGATTCCTTCCACGCTGTCGAATCTGAGATGCCGGAAAAGCGTATCAAGAAGCCTCTGAGGCCCAGGTTCAAGGTGATTTGGTTCGCGAATGTCTTTCTTAGGTATGTAGGGAGGGCGACGAACGGCAAGGATCTCATCAGTTGTGGGAAGAATTTGAACATCCTGAAAATTGAGATGATCGTTGTCGTGCCGCGGACCATGAACTGACAGGTAGCCTGGACCTTCATCGTCAAAGTCGTTATGAATCGGACGTTCTTCAACTGCAAGTAAGTTTGAACTCAGCGCGGTAACCCGTGGCAAGTCTTGAGCCATGCTTGTTGTACAGATGATAGTTGTAGGAAAAATTTGAGGCACGTAGAGAACACACAAACATACACACAAGATCAGGGACAGCCGGAAGTGGCCTCCGGGAAATTTTCATGGTCCTGGTGGCTTCCATCATGACTTATCAACACAATATCCAGAAATTCATTCGTCGAAATTGCCTAAATCTGATGGTCCCCAGCGCAACATAATATGACATTAGATAAACCCGGAATATCACTCAGTCGAACATTGTTGGCTCCGGTGCCCTCCGTTAACTAGAATCATATGCTTGTGCTTTTGAAAATGCTTCACTTTAGCTGGACTGAATGGAGGGACTAGGGTGACCACATCAACCAAGGTTTGCAATTTGTCAATGCTGTTTTGCGATATTGCTTCAATGTCAGTCACAGAGTCATCTCGGCCTCCGTGCATGCTGGAGTCTTAGTCTTAGGAAAAGAAGTTGGGGCACAGATTGGCAAAGCAACCCCCTAGAACTCTTGCAACAGCTATAAAAGTTCTTCGCATGTCAGTATCACTAGGTGCAGGCGTTGATCAAGTTTTGATTTTCCAGCTCCAGCCGCGGCCACCCTGGGGAGTTGAGATGGAGTGTATTCCTCATATCCGGGCTTGTACCCAGCCAACCATCCTCTATACTCGCTATACCATATAACATATGGGTTGCATAGTATCCAGCAGGACCAGGCACAATGACTGCGTACTTTTCCAGGTGGGCCACCATGGTCAGAAGTTGCAGCATTGGCAGACGATGCTGTCCAGCAGTGTCTGGGTTTTCCGTTATCACAGTGGTTAGTTTACGGAAAAGACTCCTTCAAACCATCTGCTGAAACCAGTCAGCAGCAAGCAACCTGAGTGAGAGGAGTAGTGTACCAGGACCTGTCATCTCCAATACTTCAATATCGCCGGCGTCCTTGCCATCACCTTCCTTGTCAATATCTGCTCTCATAAACTCATCGACCCCGAACTTGGGGATCTTTACATCACCATCCTTCGGACCGTATTCACTTGTCACATGTCCAACGGTGGTACGAGTCCGGCCTTTGCGAGTGTTCATGCCAGCGAAGCTCGATCCTCCATTGTTTCTCTCTGGTATGACTCTCTTGGATCTATGATCCGTTTCTGCTGTTGGGAAGATGAGCTCGACAGCGGCATTGGGACACCCAATGATGATAGATCGCTTAGTCAGTAGTATTGGTTCGTGGCATGACAGGCGGAGCAAGAAAATTGGAAAATGTGCTAGATAGCCACTTGGGAGAAGAGAACATACCTTTGTTATAGGCTGAAACTGGAGCTACAATTAGCCACGAAATCTAGCAAGATCCTTCCACGGGAGACAATTGGACAGACATCTTTCTACCACTTCTTACCAATCACACGGAGCCTGTAGTCAGGATAGACCATTAACAGTTACGGATCGCACTTCTTAGAGTGGACCACAAGACCGAACAGACGTTTGCTCGTATTGTCGTTCGCAAGACGAGAGTAGGGGAAATCATCGACACATTTCCCCCTATAATCATTTCCTGCTCCTGCTTGTTGAAATGCTGCAATTATGCACTCGGCGCATTAGAAGCTTACCTTAAATCTCGTCGAGATATATCTGTAAATGATCACGAGAATAATGATCTTTTAACTTTGGACGATGGCAAAAGACAACCAAAGCACTAACCACATTGACTGCTCCACGCTAAGCCCTACAGTCAGTGCTGCCAGATCTCAAGCATTAGGAGAAAAAGCACTCACACCACACGCGTCCAAATATCACCCTGTTGGGATAAGCTAGGTGCATTATCGGAAGCTAGATGACCTCGCCACATAGCTTGCGAGTCTGACCACGTTGGAAAGTTATTCATCCGCTCTGAAACTACGCTCTTCGACACGTACTCTGCGCCAGAGCATCCGCGAGCCATGTATTGACCTCAATGGCACATGTGGATACACTTACGACACTCTGAAACCGTTCATCCTAATTGCCCTCGTCCTCAATAAGTCGAGGCGTCTGGTCTTCTCAGACCTAGAATCCATCAACCTCGACTTAGCACCTCCTGCCTCTACCACCACCCAGCAGTAGCTCGCCCATCCACGATTCATCACGATGCTCTCCTTCCTTCCCCCATCCCTCCTCCACCAACCCCGACAAACCGCTGTCCAAGTCCTGAATTTTGCCCTCGTCCTCAGCACCGCCTTCATGCTCTGGAAGACCCTCTCCGTCCTCTCCAATTCTTCCTCGCCTATCGTCGTCGTGCTATCCGGCAGCATGGAACCCGCTTTTCAGCGGGGAGATCTCCTCTTCCTTTGGAATCGGGACCACACGGCCGAGGTTGGTGAGATCGTGGTCTACAAAGTTAAGGGCAAGGACATACCCATCGTGCATAGGGTTGTGAGGAGTTTTCATACGGTTTCTGGGAATCCTTTGGTACAGGGCAAAAGCAAATCAGAGAAAGTAGGGGCTGCCGATACGGCGCCCAAGGCTCAACTTCTTACAAAAGGCGACAACAACATCGCGGACGATACGGAGCTCTATGCCCGTGGGCAGAGCTATCTGGATAGGGAAGAGGATATCATTGGTAGTGTGAGGGGATATGTGCCGGCTGTGGGATATGTGACCATCATGTTGAGCGAGCATCCGTGGCTGAAGACCGTCATGATGGGAATTATGGGAGTGATGGTTGTGCTGCAGAGGGAGTGACCGTAATACTTGCTGTGGGTGGAGAAACATAGGAAGGCAAGAAGACAAGACACAAGAGAAAGAGGCAAATGCACGAAGAATGGCTGGAAATTGATTTTGGGATTAGATGGCCTATGGGTGAGACCATTTCCTGGTCATCCGTTTACCAAGCTCCCTTTAATACCCCAGAACGGCCCAGCAATACCAGTGGCTTTTGCATTGGGGCTGGTATAGCACGACCTTGAGACCTCATCTTAGGCCAAGCACCCACACACGTGCTATGCAGCCATCCCTCATGGAGAATGCCAGTAGTGGTCAGAAACAATATCATCGTTACTTAAACTCATACCCTCAAAACTCCCAAGTTAGCTGGCAGGGCCAAGCCTCCTCTGAGCGTGATGAAGAAAACGGAATCCAAAACACCGTAGCGAAAGATTGGCTTGGATGCCATAACCGGTTATACAAAAGGAGGATTTATCGAAACAATGCATGACCGAAGGTATCAGCTAGCAGAATATACCGCAGCTTCAGCAAAGAAATCAAACACAACGTGCATGTACCCATTCAATGCTCGTCTCGCTCTTAATCTCTTCAGGACCCTGTTCTTAAGACGTCAATGATAGATACTCAAGATACACAGGGCCTTTGCGAAGTAGCGGGCAGTATCATTCGGATACTCCGACTTTCCATGTCCTAAGTAAAAGGCTCGCTATTCCTGACCTGCCATCTCCCGCGAAACTCCCTCGGCCGAAGGCAACCAGGTCTGAAGACATTGTGAGAATGACCGGCTACGAAAAAGGGTGGCTCTCAGTAAAATTGCTAGCAGAATTCACTAAGGAGGATAGAGTAAAAGTGTTTGTAGGCTACTACGTAAACAGGCTCCACTTTCCCATGCTGGCCGGAGATGTCTTCCTGTAGAATTCGATTGGGCCTGATAAAATGAAACCATCGAGTAACCTGAAGTATTGAATTAGGACTGCTGCAATTATTTTGTGTTTCTGGTCAATTCTGGAATGTAATCATGATGCTGGCACAAAGCGCCATGATTGACTTGCTTCCAAAGTACTTCATGGGCGATATGAGAAGAAAAGGATGAAGGTAATAATTCTCTAGTCTCATCTTCACGGATCCTTCGACAGGGTTAGTATGAAGCTAGAAACCATGTCTGGCTGCCAGACAGCGCCGATCACCACACTAACAGTGAATGCCAGCTTGGCGTCTCTGTGCATCAGATCCATACGGGACCCAAGTTTCGAGGGTCTCTTGATCCGATGTACTTGGTGCTAGCTGTCGCGCTTGTCTCGAGGCCAATTTCGGATGAGAGAATTCAAAAGTCATTTCCACCACGCACAGCTCACGTACTTTGACAACCAAGCACCTCTTACTTTGGATGACCGTCTTGAAAAAAAGTCAAGATCTTCAATTCTAGTAGCAAGGCCATTAACGTCGGGTTTAACATCTTGTCCACGATAAGCCGAAGATCCTCCATCCAACAACATGTATCAGATTGTGACAGACGGAGTTTACCCTGATATATACCACTGTGAGGTTGGAGCACTTCATCTTCGAAGCAGTAGTTTTCACCACGTCCGCGCAGCCAATTTGCAAAGGTCTTGCAAGCTTCAAAAATCTATAAATGATGAACGTAGGAGCTGTCAAATGAGTTGACCACAATTGAGAGTTCCGTCGACTTCACAACCAAAGGCGCGACAATTCTGTCAAGGGCCAAAGACTACAATAATGATCTGACGCATATTGGTTTTTCTCATCGATAGTGTGAAGGACCTCGGACATTGGCCGATGCCTCCGCAAGACGTGTAAGGAGAGCATCGATGCAGCCTTCCCAGAGCACAACGGTAATTGACAATGTCAGCCAGAATGACGTAGCTGGAAACTCGAATAAGTATTTCATCAGGGAGTTCAAAGATAGCGCCATGATGAGCTTCAGTGAGATAGAAGCGCCCGAATATTGAAGTCAGGAGTTGAAAAGTTTCACCGAAGCTAATCCGGCCAATCTCAACAAGGTGCTGTCTACCGAAATTGTGACTATTTGATAGGGGTGACATCAAAAGCCAAAAGAAATGTAACAATAGAGAGATAAGGCACACAAATCGATGGATCGAAAAGAAAAGGAATGTAAAGGATGACGAAGAAATAATAACAATCTGCTGCAACGGATAGACTTGAAGCGTGTCTGACCTGGGCCGTAAGATACTCGACTGGAGATCCCATGGCTCGATGCAATAGATATGGCGGCCACCACGCTTCTTGAACAGTACCCGATATAACCCAATTAGTGATTTGGGGTGCCAGAGCGCAAACCAGGATGCCAGATAACAGTTAGCGAAATCACGTCGATCGGCACCACAATGCTACTCAATCAGGCTGAAGCCTTCTGCCGTGACGAGGCTGCCGTGGTCAAGTTTTGATGAAGAGCCCTTTACTTGCCTCCGCATACCTACCGTACACCTACGGCATGACTTGATCCTCATACACAGCCGTGTCTGTAGTGTCTGCAAGTATGTAACAGTGGTGAGTTTGACGAAAACAGCCGATGCTGGTTAGTTTTCCTCAAAATCGGCTGGCTAAAGCGGCGAGCGTGGGGCGGGTTAGAATTTCTGCAGAGCTTGCGCGTCTAAACAGTGATTGGTTGGGTTTTGGGGCGTAGCGCATTTGGCCCCTGCAGCAGAGGGTCGAAAGCATGAAATGTAAGCTGTTCTCGGCCTAGAGTGGCGCTGGCTGGGCGGCGGACTACGGCCCAGCGGCAGACTCAGGAGGCTGTGAGTCACAGGTATAAATGGCTGCCCATCACCCACGTCTCAAGAGGTTTTCATTTCTTGGCAGGCGTTTCTCACACCCACCAAAATCCCACCCACCACCATTGTCATCCGCAGGTTGAAGCGACACTTCCTTCATCTGCTCCATCGGCATCGCGCAAATTAACGTGCCATTCTCAAGTGTAATTCGTCGGCTTTGCGCTTGTCATTCTCTACAAAGGATCAACTTGCAAATTTAGCTCGGTCGCGCTTCCTTTGGGTTCATTTCGGGGTCAACTACTTGCAATCTTCGGTCGCAGCGCCAAACCTTACACAAGGCTCTCTGGCAGTGCTTCGACCTATACATTCTCTAATAATCTTCGAATTTGGTGGAAGAAGGGAAGAGAGGTCACAGGCGACCTAGGAGAGGTTGGATCAGGCAGCGCTGTGTAGGGGAGACATTGAGTTGTTCATCTCCCACCCATCGGTACGAGAACACCGCAAGTCCAAACCATCGAGAAACACGAAGCGCTGCCGCTTATCGATCGAACACTTCTCTGCCAAGTGTTCTTCCGACTGCGACCTAGCCTTCTACAACCTATTTTCTCGATCTTCAAAACACACTCGTACCTACAAAAAAATCATTAGAAAAAAATTCAAACCCTGACAAACTCTTCCATCCATAGACTGCCTTGCTTCGACTGTCCTACTTGACAGTCTCGCGTGACTCAGACATCGCTCGATCAGCCTTATCGCCAGAATGGCGGCTCAGTCGAATCCTGCGATGGCCTCACTTGCCACTCATCCGGCCAACGCTGAACAAGCTCGCGCCTTCACTGCACCTTCGTCGCTGTCATTTCCTGGTGGTGCTGGGGATCTGACTCCACCTTCCTCTGAAAAAGATGGACTACACCTTGGTGGTGGATCTGGCGCGAATGCGCATATGAATGGACAGCAACCAGGAGGAAGCACCAGCGCCGCGGCTAATGGTGTGACCCCCGCAACCCCGGCTGCTACTCCAGGTGCTGTTCAGGGTGTCAGTGGCATTGTGCCTACGCTACAGTGAGTACACTCTCTGTTGCCTTGTCTGGCTGCAGAGTGTTAATGCAAGTTCTGAAGAAACATCGTCGCAACTGTCAATCTTGACTGTCGGCTCGATCTGAAGACAATCGCGCTCCACGCCCGTAACGCAGAGTACAATCCAAAGGTAGAGACGACGTAAGTTGTGTTGTATTTTCATCGCTGACTTCTGATAGCGTTTCGCTGCGGTCATCATGCGTATCCGAGATCCCAAGACCACTGCTCTCATCTTCGCCTCAGGCAAGATGGTTGTCACTGGTGCTAAGTCTGAAGATGACTCCAAGCTTGCTTCCCGCAAATATGCTCGAATCATTCAGAAGCTCGGCTTCAATGCCAAGTTCACCGATTTCAAAATTCAGAACATTGTTGGCTCTTGCGACATCAAGTTTCCTATTCGTCTTGAGGGTCTTGCAAGCAGACATCATCACTTCAGCTCTTATGAGCCTGAATTGTTCCCTGGTCTCATCTACCGCATGATCAAACCGAAGATTGTTCTTCTCATCTTCGTTAGTGGCAAGATTGTTCTTACTGGCGCCAAAGTCAGAGAGGAGATCTACCAAGCCTTCGAGCAGATTTATCCTACTCTCACAGGTAAGAAAACTCACACTCCTGTTCATCTCCTGCACGCTGACGTATAATATAGACTTCCGCAAGGTCTGATCGCCACAAATTCAATGCCTCTCCGGCCTACGCCTGTAATACCATCTTTGAGCCCCATTACTTCTTGTCGATGGTTCTGCTGCCTCGACCTGTGCACACGGAACCCCTGTCCCGCCTGGTAAACTCGACGAGGATATGTCCCAGCACACTTTACTCTCCTTCGACTACGATTCACGAGCATTTGCATGGCGTTCTAGCGTTTGCTTTCTACCTCATTGGCGCTACGTCCCTTCTATTAGAGGTCGCACCACCCACATCAGCGGCCAAAAGTGTGCGGTATTGTGCGCTGGCGATAGCGATACCGTCTAGTCTCTTCGGCGTTTTCTCATCTTATGCTTTGCTTGAACAGTCCTCGTGGCTCCAGCAGCATGCACTATTTTTCGTCAATAGAATGACACCAACAGAACAAAAACAGTTTGGAGAGGTGAAAGCATAGTGCGTGGTGAAGCAGAAGATGATGGTTTACCTTCCACGAGTCTGCGAGGTGGTGGTGGTGGTGGAGGTGGATACGAAGCAGCGAGTGATTGGGCTGGCAATTGTGCTCATTGCTTTTCTTCCTTTAGGATTGTATGACAGAAAAGATAAGCAGTCCAATACACATTGCACCTGCAGACAATGCTTGTGGTCTTGCTCATAAACAAGAAACGTAGGATTGCGATGACCAGGTTGAATGAATTGAGAGTGTAAAGCAAGTCGTTACGTGTAATATCTAGTAAATTGTAATTTATGTAAAAATCCACAGCACTTGCCGCTACTTCGCACAGAATCCTGCACAGAATCCTGCCGCAGCTATTTCGGCGCGGAATTCGCAGCTATCTCGACTCAGAATGCACCGCAGAATCCATAGCTATTTCGACTCAGAATTCGCCGCAGAACCCACAGCTATCTCGACGCCGAACGCACGGCAGAATCCACAAGTATTTCGACTCAGAATTCGCCGCAGAATCTACAGCTATTTCGGCGCACAAAGGTGCAACTTCCTTGCTGCAGAATTAGTCGTTATTAAGTTACGAAAAACATGCGGAATCTTGAGTATCAAAAAAAGAAGGTTGCGACCGAGAAGGTGTTGATCTATTATCATCCGTCGATTTCGCCCGATTTTAAGATCCATTAATATAAAGGGTAAGAGGCAATACAATATAATTACGTAGTAGGTGCGTATACAGTATCGCGAAGTGCCAACGCGTAAACTTACTACGTAGTACATGGAATTGGCTCAGACCTCTCCCCAAGAGAAAGCCCTCAAGCGACTTACGATCACGTGAGGTCTGAGCTTCTGAGGCAACATTAATACCTACAGACGCTGCGTAACCAGGCGAAACAGCGCGAAACGGAGATACCAAAAGTACCTGCGAAGCTTCGGCGAAACGCGTAACAACTCTGTAACAAAACGCTGGTGAAATGCGTAGCAAAATAGCCTGAACTGTATTTTCAAAGTTCAACAGATTGATTGCCCAAGAAATGCTGCTATCCTGCTGTCCTGCTATCCTGCTACCCTCGTCTTTGCCCACAGAACCAGAAACCTGATTTCCGTCGCAACCATGTTCCTAGCCATGCGCACTCGCAGTGCTGTCCCCTTTGAGACAATCAAGGTGACATGAGCACCCTGTCAAGAGAGTTTGAATGTCGTATTTGTGACTAGCCAGGCGGCACTATCAGCCCTCACGGCCTAATCCCGCACCCGGATTTAAGAGGCGGCGGAAAATCCTGCTTCCTCCGTCTAAAGCCCGGCCGCTGGTTTCAGCTTTCGTCCGACTGATATCCATGTTATGCTACCCAAACGGTAAATACGAGACCAGTAAATCAGGGATGTGACTTAATGCCGGTAGCTGCGTAAATAAGAAGAATGGAGGCTAACTCAGTCCCCGAGGTCGCTTTCATTAAACGTTTTGGAGTTGTGACTTCGCCTTATATAAACACTCGTCTTTGCGACTCGTCATCCTCATACTTCAGCTCGCACACCAGTTCTCAGCTTTCTCAGTAACTTCACAACAAGAACCTCTGCTTTAACCAATACAGAGTCGCATCCCAAACAACAACCTCTGCTTTACCAATAGAGAGTCGCATCTCAAACAACAACCACTCTACTTCCTGCAAGACCGCATCACAACCAACAGCAAAATGGTCCAATCCGCCTTGTGGGATTTCCTCAAGGGACAACTCTTCACCCGCCTCCCCTACCCCGAAACGCCCTTCACGGACCAAGTGGTCATCGTGACTGGGTCGAATGTGGGACTCGGCTTCGAAGCAGCCAAGCACTGCACGCGCCTCAACGCGGCCAAGGTGATCCTGGCCGTGCGCAGCCTGGACAAAGGAAACGCGGCCAAGCGAGCGATCGAAGAGAGCACCGGGCGGCGAGGCGACGTGGTCGAAGTCTGGCCCCTCGACCTCTCGAGCTACGCGTCGGTCAAAGCGTTCGCGCAGCGCGCGATGCAACTACCGCGCCTCGACGTCCTCCTCGAGAACGCCGGCATCGCCGGGGTGCCCTACCGGCTCGCCGAGGACAACGAGAGCACCATCACCGTCAACGTCATCTCGACCTTCCTGCTTCGGCCTCCTGCTCCTCCCCAAGCTCCGCGAGACGGGCCAGCGGTACAACAACACGCCGCGGCTGCCCCATCTCGTCATCGTCAGCTCGGGAGTGCACTACTTCACCAAGCTGCCGGAGCAGTCGGCCCCGGACGGCAAGATCCTCGCCACGCTCAACGACAAAGCCACCGCCAACATGGGCGATCGGTACAACGTGTCCAAGCTGCTCGAGGTCCTCTTCACGCGCGAACTCGCCGCGCGCTCTCCCGTCCAGTCCCAGCCCGGCAGTGCCCGGGGAAAAGGCGGCGTGATCATCAACTACCTGAACCCGGGCCTCTGCCACTCGGAGCTCGCGCGCAATTCCGGCTTCGGCGTCCGCTTCATCAAGTTCCTGCTGGCACGCTCCACCGAGGAGGGCAGCCGCACCCTCGTCCACGCCGCCGCCGCGGGCGAGGAGACCCATGGACAGTATCTGAGCGAATGCAAGGTCGCCAGGGTGGCGCCCATGGTGAGCAAAGACACGGAAAAGCAGGGAGGCCAGTTACACACGAGGGTCTGGGATGAGATTGTCCGGAAACTCGAAGCCATTCAGCCGGGCATCATGCAGAATTTGTGAGCTGGGTGCGGGATCTGGCGTGCCTGCAGGTCATTGCGCACGGTGCAGAAAGGAGTGAAAAAGGATGCATCAAGGGACGAACTGGGCTGGTGTAGGTTGTCGTTGAGGCTGTGTTTACGTAGCGTTGCCTTCAGGTCTTTGGTAGTCGGTGCTTAATGGCGTAATATTGCTACAATAGAGAAAAACCAACCAACAAACCTATTGATGAACCGTCTTCCTTCGTCCTAACTAGCTTACATTGCACCTACTACGCTATCCTTGACGCACCCCTCTAGGAAGATCGCTGTGAATAAGTTCCAATTCAGTACATCATCACAACATACATACTTCGGTACCAGGCATATTGAATATCACTCGTACGCTAGTAACAGCTTGTAAATGCCAAGATAGAAGGCCACAAATCTGCTCAGTATCGAGTGTGCATTCCATTAGCCTCAATGACTGCCTGGCACCTTGCTGGCATTGTAAAGTTTGATGAATTGGTAGATGGCGTAGATGGTGTAGAATGAAACAGAATCAGTAGAATAACGCGTAGATTCAATAAGAACGCGTATAACAGCGGCAGCGAGGTCACAGCGTTAGGGGAGCTGTAAAGGAGGCGTTTTGATACCCTGTTACTAGCGCGCGGGTTACATTAATTATGCCTGGTACGGTAGTAGAGCTTTGGAACGGTTTTAGTTACAAGGGTAGGGAGGGAGTGGCCAGAAGCTAGGTCCAGCATATAAGTGCTGAACTGATGGCGGACAAGTGAGAGTGAGAGGAAAGTATCAGGCCGTGAATGGCAAGCCGGCCAGTTATCCTGTCTTGGTCCGCTCCGGTCTGAGTCTGATTCTTCTCCCATTGGTCAACCGACCAGGAATAGTCAATCTGGTGGTACGGTAAGAGGAAGGTAGCCTTGAGCGGTAGTTGGGGATGGGACAGAGGATATCTCACGGATTGTGATTTTCACCAGGAGTGAGTGAGAAGGCAGAAAGGGGGAAGGAAAGAGACATGCAAACACGGGTATGCCACAGCCTGCCTAGATTTCCGGTGTGGGAACGATGGCCCAGAGCGAGAGATGCTGGTGGGTTAAGATGAGTACCGATAGGCAGATGCAGACGACGTGTCGGTAGATGGAGCTGCCAAAGTCATACATGCCTCTTTCTTCTGGTCGGCAGTAGTCGCAAGAGCACGAAACAGCAACAATCCTGGTGGGAAGAACGTTGACTTGGGTTAGGTGTTCACACGATAGCAAGGGCCGGGCAAGAAGAGAGCAAGCCAGGTTCTTCAAGCAGAAGCAGGTGCATACAACAAGGGTTGCTTTAGCCGGTTAGCTGTCCAGCAAAGTCCTTCCTATGGAGTTCAATTTGGTTACAAGTGACTATCCGGCTGCAAAGGACAAAACAAGTTAATGAAGCCTGGGGGGTTCCAAAGAGGCAGTCTTGATTGGTCTTGCTGAAACCAGAAGTGTTGAAAAGCTGGGGAAATGATACCAATCATTCGAGATGTGCGTGGAGTGTCATGAAATCAACCTGGAACGTTTTGTTCTGCATTAGGGCGCCGTGATACCCTTTCAAAAGATGCTGCGCCGTGACCAAGCATTTTCGACCTCAACCCAACCACATATCTTTTTCGAGCGCATGAACATTTTCGGGATATCCTTGACGGTCGTCATTTACCTTTGGTCAAGCATAGGAACTGCGCTGTACAGGAGTAGAGGATCGACTCGTTCTAGCAGAAATGAAATGAGCTGGTGCTTCGTCATGACATACCCATTCGAGGGGCAGCCAATCAGCAGGAGCAGGAAAGTGAAGAATTTACCAATATCGTCTTGGATAAGCTCCATCTTCATATCCGCCATAGCCACCGCCACCGCCATACCTTGGTAGTGGACTCCGTGGTCTGGCATATGGATCTCCACTTCTGTATGGGTCAGGATAGCCACCTGGAGGTGGCGGTCCTCGTCTGTCGTAAGGATCGTGTTCGTAGGGTGCTCGTCGTGGAGGCGGTGGTCCATGTCCATATCCGTCATCCAATCGTCCTCTTGGTAGTGGTGGACTTCTCCTTCCATAGTCACGGCCATAGTCATCATATCGTCCTCTTCCCGGTGAACGTTCGCGTGGATAGCCTCTTGGAGAATAGCCCCGGGGAGGGGGACCTCGACGGTCGTAAGGTTCGTCAAATCCTGGTGGTCCGTAGCGACGCGGAGGAGTACGAGATCGATAGCCCATGTCTCGCTGTGGGCGTTCTTCCTGAATCTAGTAATGGAGCGGTGTAAGTGAGACGGAGGACTTGATTTCATTGAACTTCATAGGAAACTCAGCACTTACGTCGGAAACACAGTGAACGGTCGTGCCTTTGAATTCGTGGTTGTCAAGCTTTTCAACAGCAGTGCTCAAGTCTTTGGCTGTTTCGAACTCAACAAAGCTAGGAAATCAGTACCAGACCTTAGATGTACAGGTAAGACTCACCCTTTCCCATCTCTATCGCGACCGGTCTCGGAATAGACGACATCAAGTCCAGACTGTCTGGCGAAGTCTTTGAGATCCTGTGGTCTGTGAGCTACTAGCTAATGCTGGGTTTATCGCCACTAAGAAAACATGTGCAATCACCGGAAATGGATTCGGTAGCGCACTTCTTATGCGAGCACTTCAAACATGTCCAAGTGCAGAATTTAAAAGTAGAACAATTATCCCGGGGTAGAAAATGACAAATAATAGGAAATGAGTGGCCCTAGGAAGAAGGTTGACGACGCAGCAGTGATCTCTGGTTGGGTGATTCATGCATTCACAGCTTCTTGATGCGTACCAGATCACAAGAAATGTTTCGAATAGGGAAGCCGGGTAATTGCCGCAAGTAAAGCAATCAGGCCAAGGTATGTAGACCAAAGAAAATGTGCTCTGCTGACCTGCCAACTGGTATCGGTAGGAAGACCCGTTATTTGCATTCGATATATTGTTCGACGTGGACGAGGAGGCGCGCTGCGATCAGATGGCCCATTGAAGTTTTCTTTGTGACGTGGTCCCCGAGCGAATTGTACTGTGAGGCGTTCTCCTTTAAACTCACTTCCATCTATAGCAAACGGTTAAAGCTGGCAAGGTTGAGTTCTAGGAGGTCGCATACGGAAAACTGTACCTCTCGTTAGTCATTTGATACGTGCTGAAGAGTTGATGGGCTTACCTGGGACAATATCTCGAGCATCCAGCGCATCTTCGTATTCAATGAAACCAAAGCCATTCATAAGCTTGACCTCGGTGATCTTGCCAGTTCCTTCTCTATTGAAGTGTTCTTCAATGTCTTGCTTTGTAGCTGAATTAAGAGAAACGCGGGGTCAGCTTGGACCAGAGCCTTGGAACCGGTGAGGGAAGAAGTGAGGCCTCCATGAGGAACAAATTGTCGCGCCCTGACAAAGGATCCAACAGACGCCCCAGGCAGACGTCCCAGGCATCACCGAACAGGCAGATGGAGTATCACAGAGAACAGTGGAACCAGCATACCAGTGCGAGGAAGATTGCCCAGATAGAGCCGGGTCGACGAGACCTCGCTCATCTTGACAGCAGCGATGCGACCACAGAACCAGGAGACGTTCCAATACAGCTGGAGAAGAACCTGGAGTGTTGGGTCCCCGACCCTAGCGCAAGGAATATCTGGAAAGCTGCAGCGCAACTTTGTTGGTTTTCGTGCTGAAGGATAGTAATAGTATTGTTGATGGATGGTTGAAGGTGTCGGGCGGAGAAGTATTTGTTAGCCTCGTGATGCTGAGCGCAGCCTCACTTTGCACCCGGTTGAGCTAGCCATTTGTGGTTTAGCCGGATGGTAGGTTAACGCCCAGCATGATAATACTTCAATTACCATTAGTCGTACTCCGTACAAGAGCTGATACGAATGTCTGCAGAGATTTGGTCACCTATCCTGATGCCATATTACATTTTGTACCATATATACAATCGACTGGCCAGACCTTGTGGTACCCTACAGCTCCTAGCATTGTACCAACCACTATGCTCACTTATTTGGCTTAGGAAAAATTGGACGTGACAGCCCATCTCTTCCTTCATTTATGTTCACCCTGCTTTGCCTGAATCAAGCCCCGTATACTCACTGTGTCATCAACCGACGTCGATCCGAGATATCTTGATACATGGTGGCAGGTTGTTGGTCGCTCGGAAGCTGACGTTAGCTGAGCAGTACGTCCTCCTTTTCTACTTTCAAATGAAGAGCGCAATACAGTTCATGTCATTGAATACTTTGGTCCATCCCCTCCGATAGGCGTAGACCAGTTGATATCCTGACTGGGGTCCTTGATGTCGCAAGTCTTGCAGTGAATACAGCTTTTTCAGAGTTAGCTTTGATAAATCTGAATCGACATTCAAACTACTTACTTCTGTGCATTGATCTGGAATCTAACCCCAAGCTCCTTGCTCTCATCTTCAACATATTCATAGACTCCTGCTGGGCAGAAGCGGTTTTCGACACCCTTATATTTGGGATATTCCATCTCGGCATGCCTATCCCAATCTTTGACCTGCAAATGCACGGGCTGATCCTCTTCATGATTTGTGCCCGTTCTGCTAACGCTGGTCAAAATGTCGAAGCTAATTTTGCCGTCTGGCTTTGGGTATTCGATCCTAGGCTGTTGGTCCGCCGATTTTGTCGCTGCATGGTCTCCAGATTTGTGCTGGAAAGTCCATGGTGTCTGACCTCTGAAGAGAAATGCCTCCAATCCGGAATACATGATACCGCCATAGATGCCGAGCGGAGTATGAAATGATGGTCTCATGTTGCGAACCTGCTTCAATTCCTTCCAAATAAATGATTCACGAAGCTTGTCCTCGTAATCGAACAAGAACAAACTGCTTGCGTCAGTGTCCACCAAAGCCGGATATGCTGCTTCCGCCGCCAGTATGCCACTTTTCATGCTAGTATGTGTGCCCTTGATTTTGGGTACATTCAAAAATCCGGCCGTATCTCCGATCAGCGCGCCACCTGGGAACGAGCACTTCGGTATCGACTGGTAGCCACCCTCGTTCAATGCTCTGGCCCCATATGCGATGCATTTACCACCATCTATGACCGATTTGTAGAATGGATGGTGCTTCATCTTCTGAAACTCTCCATATGGGCTTAGCCATGGATTGGCATAATCGAGCCCCACCACCAGCCCCAAGCTGACCAGATTATCTCCGTAGTGGTACATCCAGCCACCTCCATAAACATTTTTGCTCAGCGGGTAGCCCATCGTGTGAGAGATCTCTCCTTTCTTAAAGTTTTCCGGCTTCACTTCCCACACTTCCCGCCGTAAATCGAACTTCTTCGAGACTTGCTTTGTCAGACTTCCATGACATCCTTCTGCAAGGAGAGTCAGTCTCGCATGGAATTCCATGCCCCTCTCGAAGCTTGTTTTCGGTTTCCCGTCTCGTCCAACGCCTAGGTCGTTTGTAGCCACACCCTTGACAGCCCCATCATTGCTGTACAGCACTTCTGAACCAGCAAAACCAGCATACACTTCGACACCAACCTCTTCCGCCCTCTCCCCTAACCACTTGCAGAATTGTGATAGGCTTATTATGTAGTTGCCCTTGTTATGCATTTGAGGAGGCGCGGGCAGAGGTATCGAGGAATTTTTGGTAAGGAAGCGCATCTTGTCTGATTTGGCAGGCGTTGCACCATCGTATCTGGATGCATTGTTCTCAGAGAGCCAGTCGGGTATCAGCTCGTTGATAGCGGTAGGTTCAAGGACATTGCCAGAAAGGATATGAGCGCCAATCTCAGACGCCTTTTCGAGCACTATCACACGGAATTCCTCATTGCCTGCTTCATTGGCGAGTTGCTTGAGTCTGATCGCTGCGCTCAGTCCAGCGGGGCCTGAGTGTCGAGAGATCAGTCGATGCTAGTAAGTGGCATACAAGACCATTACCTCCACCAACAATACAGACATCCACCTTATCTGACTCACGATCCTGTTCCCGGAAATCCAACGACTCCTCCACTGTGGCATATCTGCTGGGTATGGACGTCGATAAAGCTCGTGCAGGGACTTTGCTGAGTCCAGGCCGTTTCGCAGTCGTTCGCCTTACTTCTAAAGATATTCTCAGTGATAAATTGGCCGCAGACGAGTTCAGCGCTGAGATATTTGCTCTGCAGAAGTATTGGGGTCTCAAGAGAGACCTGGCGATACTCTTCGAAGTCATTGTCAATGGGACAACTATCTAAAACCTCAGACGACATAATTGACAACCTCTAGGATCTAAGAGGCGATGTAGAACCGAGGTTTGCTGCGTCATCTTTCCTTCCAACCGCCGCCATTTACTACGGGAGAGGGTCAAAATATTATTAGGTTGACTAGTGCTAGTAAGCTTGTTCTGAAACAACTGTTTACAGACTACCTAGTAATCTAGGTATCTTATTTTCTTCAACGGAGAAATATTGGAATGCTTGATTTACGAAGCAGAAAACAAATTCTGATCACCTTACCAAGTATCTGGACCTATTAGAGGGTGAATTCGTCATGATTAGTTTTGCCAACCACCAAAACCCAGTGAAGCAGACGCCAAGGAGATGTATCGAAGCTAAGCAGAGTCAGTGACGCTATATTACTAGTACAACTAGCTGCTACTAGCACTCATCTAACAATATTTATGCCCTCCCCGGAATACGACCAATAACAGTAGAAGACATAGGTATTGTTGGCTCTAAGCTACACCTTTGTATTTAACTCAGCCTTGACGAATGTACACTTAAAGTACTCAAAAGAGTGTTTGTCTATTTGATCCCCAGTGCATGTCCAATCATTATCATTACTGAGGGGTCGAAGACTTACTGACGCGGTATAGCATGTGATAGAGGTGTACATGCAACATCCCAGGCTACTTTTAGGACAGATATAAGACCATGATTATTTCCGACAATACCGAGCTGGTACCTTGTTAAGGTGAGTTAGGTTGAATGTCTTTATTGGAGATCGGGTTTGAGAAGTTCACATGCAATGAAGTAAGCTGGAGATAAGATTAGATCGCCATGTTAACTAGACAACATGCCACTAATTACTAGTAGTACATGACTCGCACTGGCAGAGCTACATCGTAGTTCATCGTCTTTGGGTGCACCTCAGATGCTGACAGGGTCGATATCAAACAATGGCGCACATTGGCCAGATGATGAACAATTAAAATGATGGTTTCGAAGGAGTACTCGATTGGTGTATTATGTGCTCCCGTGTGCCGAGCAGATACGCATATTCTCCCGCCCAAGCAACAATAATAAGATGGAATGTGAGAGGAAATTGGAGGACATTGTCCTCCAGGTCGACATCGCAATCAAAACCGTATTTCAAGCCGACTCGTGCCCTGTATGTTGCGTCTATGATCTTTTCCAACCTGGTCTCTACCGCCCTTCCTGAAAGATACTGACTGAATACCAAATGGCCAGCCTACCGTCCTCGTCCCGTGATACAGGACTGCGAAGACAGATTCCACAGAGCACCTCGGCATCAATTGAACCGCCTCCGCAGATTCGTACGGGCTGGCTCTGGATAGTTGGTCTGTCAGGCTTCTGCTTGTCCATATATTGCACTTCTGTCTTCCTTGGTTGGAAGGCTGCATGGAAGAAGTCTGAAGAGCTCGAATTGGAGCAAGATGCCGATGTTTCCGATCGCTACAATAATATTGCCACTCGTTACGATGAAGATATTGATACAATGGAGAAGGTGATGCGGTTGGATGGGAAGAGAAAGAAGCTGTGTCAAAAAGCCAAGGGGCATGTGCTCGAGGTCAGTGCTGGCACAGGCAGAAACGGTGGGTATTACGATTTAGGGACATATGGCGAGGGTGGTGAAACCGGCAGGGTCAAAGCAAAAGGCAAGAGAATCAAGAGCATGACGTTTGTGGATCAAAGCGAGAAGATGTTGCAGATATGTTCTAAGAGATGGAAAGAGCAACATCCCAAGTTCAGGGGCCGAGTGGAATTTGTGGTAGCCGACGCAGGCGTGAAGAAAGCCATTACCCCTCCTCCTGGGAGTACTGGATTTGATACAATCATTCAAACCTTTGGGCTTTGCAGTATAACAGACCCTGTGGAGTACATGAGGACGATGAAGGACCTACTCAAGAAGCCAGGCCCGAATGGGACAGAAGGCGGTCGTGTACTTCTACTGGAGCATGGCAGAGGCCATTACTGGTGGATCAATTATGTTCTGGACGGCTTGGCTAAAGAGCATGCTGACCGATTTGGCTGCTGGTGGAATCGAGATATTGGCAAGATCGTGAAGGACAGTGGGTTACAAATTGCAGGGTTGAAAAGGTACCACTTTGGGACTACTTGGGCCTTGGAGCTCACACATACCGGCGTTGAAGATACCTTTGATAAGGAAAGCAAGAAGACGAACTGATTCCCTTATATCCAAAAGGTCTGTTCTAGCGGAAAGCAGATAAGACGCGACGTTTGAAAGGCAAGCCAGATCTCAGAAGCACCCAAAAGGCTCAGCCGACTGGATAGATGAACACGCGGAAATGTCGTGTTTGGTCGTTCTATCACTATCATTCTATGAATTACCTGCAGCGGAATCAGAGACGAAGAATCTTACTCAGCTGTGTTTCGATTGTTCACAAGAACCCAAACATGGATTGAAATATCGACAACCAGCTGGACACACAGATTTACCTCTTCTGTGGCGTTTGGATGGGTCAAACCCAAAACTTGAACCCGGCTCCACCGTGCTTATCCTTCAATCAGACTCTCACGCTGATCACTTCCACGACTGGAAAAGAGATTCAGGAG
Source organism: Endocarpon pusillum Z07020 (assembly GCF_000464535.1). Taxonomy (NCBI): domain Eukaryota; kingdom Fungi; phylum Ascomycota; class Eurotiomycetes; order Verrucariales; family Verrucariaceae; genus Endocarpon; species Endocarpon pusillum. The sequence continues at coordinate 136,527 of NW_006916545.1, forward strand.
AACTCGAAGATCACCATGGAGTTATGACAAGCGTGTACAGTGACTGCCGATTCAGTGAAAGGTTGGAGCGATGGCATCGCTGGGCAAATCTCGCCCAGATTATCACTAATTGAGAAACCAGAAACCAGGAACTTGCATCACCGTCAACATAAAAACTCACAGCCAAACCCGTCGACGACAAGATTGATCAACAGGGATTTACCGCATGGTCACCCATACTGCGGCTCCGCCTCTTGTCGTCACCCAACAGGCATCTGGATCTTGCCCTCAGATCTGGCCTGGCGGGGGCAACACGAAAAAGTTGACAGGCAGAACTTAGCAATTGGTTGTGAAGCGTGGTAAGATTTTTGTTGGGCTGAGCCCCTGTCACGCTGCATAATCCGAAGGTATTGGCTGGCCGGAAGAGTTCTGGAAGCACTAGCATGGTGCAGCTCGGCGCTACTTAGGCAAGGTGGGGGGCAAGTCATAAATAACACTCTCCTCTGCATAGCAGCTGCATAATTGCTGATGCACGATGTCGAAGATATGCTCTCGGAAGACACGAGTACTTTTATTCTAGACACGGGCGTGGTCATATCTCCTAAGACAACCATGTCATCACCCTGCACGTACCGCAAACGTGTTGCTATGCGGCCGGGACCCTTGCATGAGTTCTCGATCATGTCTGCTATTTGTGCTGGCGTAAGTTCCCATCACAGCACACCTTACGAGTCATATTTGCTGCGCATCTGCATCCTGGATCCTACGGCTAGGCAGGTAAATTGGCAACATTTCAATAATTGAATTGACCAGCCCTGACGACACGACTGGCTACTCTTTCCGACTTCCGCGTAAGCACGTCCGGGAACTTGATGTTTTTCAGATGAAGCGCTCTTTGAGTCGCCTTTTATTGAGGGATCTTTTTCAAGCTACTGGTAGTTTACTACGTAGTACTGGTTATATCGTCCACGAAGCCGGGCACTACGCACTAAGTCCCGCAGGGGACTTGGTTCAAGGTTTCAGCTAGTAGTAGAGTAGTGCTGGTGTTAGTCAACAGCTGGGGTGCATCATAGCCGATCAACGGCACTTTGCCGTCTTTTTTCAGCTCCTGCTGTTTGAAAAGTTTTAATTGGACAAAGTTAAAGCTTCACATCGGCTCCTCAAGCATTGCCTGCCAGACCCTGCAACGCGTGAAAGGCTGACACTATGCTTCCAGGCTTCCAGCCCAATCTCGCGCGTGGTTCCCCAAAGTCTCAGCCTAAGCATCCCAAAAACTCAGGCAAGAGGCTTGTGTCCATGCTTTGGACCGGGGTGCTAACGAGTTGACCAACCTAATCAACCTAATCAACCTAATCTAACTGCTCGCTGCCGCCCAAGAGGGAAGGGTGCGGATCCGACCTGGTCTTGTCGTGTGTCACAGCTCCTTCCTTCTCCCTTTCCATCGCATCCTTCTCCAGCAGTGCACGATAGCAGTTCACGATACTCTACGTAGGCAGTACTGCTTTCTCCGCAATCAATCTCGTATAGCCCATACCAGCATTCACGCCTCCCTGCGGCCAGACTCCTGATACATTCTTGCATTACGCTCTGGCCTCCATCCGTCTGCTACTACGCACATTCACATATCCGGTAGATGTCATACTGGACTAGGTCTAAAAGTCAGCCTAAAAACATTAACAGAAGTTACGATCGGCAGGGAAACGGTCAGCTTACCGCCTCAACTCGTCACATCGATTTCTTTGGTAGTGGAATCCGCCTGTACCCAATTGCCTTGCGTGGAAAGGCAACCAGCATTTGATCGAGTGAAAGGGAGTATCCCAAGCGGACTGCTGCAGGCTCTGCACTGGTGACGCAGATCTGATTCGTCGCCATCAAATCGCCGCCCCCTTCGTGCATTCTTCCCCCAAGTCAAACTGCCCAATCAACCGGCGACCGACATTCTGCATCCAACACATACCCATGGTCCGGATACTATTCTCAGAGGCCTGAAATCGTCAATCACAACAATAATTCTGCTTCACCAAGATTCACTGTTTTCCTGGTCGCTTGCACCATCCAACTGCTCTTCACTGACAAGAATTTATCACGACCATTTCAGCCCTCATTCGTCGTCAACATGCCTTATAATACTCGTCGCAAGTCACTATCGCTGCCTTCGCTGGGAATCCAGCTTCCGGCCGCCTCACGCGCTCACCGCTCGCCCTCGAAATGTACACCAACCGCCGAAACATTGCAACATCCTTCGAAAAGAGTTAAGCGATCCCACGGCGACAATACTCCAGTGTCTCCAATATCATCATCTGATGCATCTGTGATTTCTCCAACTGACAGTACTGCCTCGAAACCAAAGAGTCGGCGTGGGGGCCTTGCGCATACACCACCACCTTCACCAGGCAACTCACATTTCGACATCAAGATTGATACGGAGGGTATCAATGATGACATTGTGATTGCTGTGATTGATCAGTTAGAGAAGACTGGCAACCGGCCGCATTTGATCAAGGAACTGGCAGCTGTTCTTGCATCTACCAATGACAGCGTTGCACAGTATGTATATCCATTCCCATCCACCAACGACGCAAACACTGACGTGGTTGATCGCATCCGCAGTTCCGCCAATCCTGCAGCTCTTCTATCTTCTCGATTAAGTCTTTACCTCAAGAGACCATGGACCGCCCTTGCCCCTTGTCCTTTGGCCAAGGAGCTCATCCCGGTGCATCCGCGAAAGGTCTTCTTCTACCTTACCACCACACCACATCAGAAGCTACCAGAAAGCTCGGACGATATAATAGCTCCGACGGCGTCGAATGTCAAGCGTCTCACTCCCAGCGTTTCACCGAGCATTGACCAAGATGACATCGACCTGGAAACAAGAGAGCGTCTTCGAATGAGTCCTAGCCCTGAGGTCGACCTATCCTCGCCAGATCTGGATGATGATCAGCCCATGAATCCTCCGACTCCAGGAGAAAGCTTTAGTGGTCGGAGCAGTCTGACACGGGACGGATCGATCGCAGAACACCGAACCGCTCAGAACAGGGCGCCAAGCCCACCACTTGAAGCTGATGAGAAAGGCTTTACCGAGACGGCCACAGCTGTGCGCGCTCGGGGTATGAGCCTGAATGAGTCCTGCGTCCATACATCGATTGAAGGTAGCCTGGATCAAGGAAGCAATCAACAGATGGAGGGTATTGAAGAGACGGCCGAGATGACGCATAAACGAGATCAAGAATTGGGCTACGAGTTGTTCGGCCATGCCCATGGTGCGCCTGCTGTGCCCAACCAGACCGCCTTACTCAGCAGTCCTATGATTGCTGCCAAAGATGATCACGCTACCAATGTCAAGAAAGTCACCGCGCTTGTGACGGAGATTGGTCTACAAGATGTCGAGATGACGAATTGGGAGTTGAGATCTCCCGAGAATGTTGAGCTGGATGAACTTGATGGAATGTTTTCTGGGTTTTAGATGTGGTGAATATTACTGCTGCTCTGCATGATCTGTTCCCTGTTTGATTGACACCAGGCTGCCATTTATGACCGGTACCTGCTCTTCATTTTTTACCCAGCTCCTCTGATCGCTTTTACTAGTTGGGGGTCAGAACATCACAAGCATAGGAGGCACGGCGCATGTTAGATGCTAGATCTGTCAGGTGGTGGAGAGGCGGCGAGGCGGCTGAGGGGAGCCAGCGTTTGCTCGTTTGCTCGTTTGACAAGCGCGGGCGAGCTTTCCCTTCATGAACGATGTAATTAGTATACTTTTGATAGAAGTACAACTCTTCTGGCAACGGAAATGAAGCATCAAATGAAGCATCCGTATGATATTCTGTGGAGAGCGATACCAAAGTCTCGAACAAGTTTTCGAATGAGTTTGGAGACCGGCGGCTTCCGCCCAGTGACATTTGGCCTCGTTCTTGCTGGCTGATACAATGTGTGCTCCGTATTCCTCTCGTCCTTCAATGTCTCATTTCCATGTGAACATAAGGCACAAGGCTGTTCCTGCTTACATAAATTGCTTTTGATGCTTCTGGTCTGGGCTCCATCATCCTCCGGCTCGGTCGAGTCGTTGATTGCCTCATCTTCCAGAAACATTCTGCTTCTCATCAATCGTGCTCCGACGTTGGAGGTGTGGTTGCTGCTGTGGTTGCTGCTGTGGTTGCTGCTGTGGTTGCTGCTCTCTTTACACCGCATCTCGCATATCCGCAATAATCCAAGCTGGACAACTTGTCATCAAAAGACGTTGCTCATCGAGTTCCTCATCGAGTTCCTTGAGCGAAGCTTGAAAAGTGCAATTGACAATTGACAGCCGTGCTGTTATCGCTCGACCACGGCAGCTGTTCAGGCCGTTACCCAATTCTGATGCCAAATGAGTACGCGATTATCTCCTTATTACCCAGTCCTGGTCCCAAGAAATGAAGTACCTTCCAGTGCCAAACTGGCGCCCTTTGCTACCAGGCCTGCACAGCCATTCCGCTTTCTCGATCTGCCTGCCGAGATCCGGAGATACATCTATGACCTGTGGATCCCTTCATTCTTACATGTATCAACAGGCTGCGGAAGAGTGCGGTTGCAATATTTTACAGACACACGGGAAGGACTAATTTTCCAGACCTTGTCCGTTCGGCCATTCTTTCTGAACAGGCAGTTTTACCACGAATTCTGGTATTCCCTCTTCGCCAGGACGACATGGTGTTTCTCGAACCCAGATCTCTTGCTCAGCGCCTTGGAATGCCTGTCCAACCCGATGGTGGATAGAATTCGGCACGTCTCCGTGCGTCTAGGTGAATATGGCAGATGGCCAAAGGTGAGGTCAAACACACCGTCCAAGGACAGGTCCCATTCCTTTGATTTCAGGTCGGCTGTACAGACTCTACGACACATGGACCAGCTACAAACTCTACTTATCTACATCAACCTTGCCGACTTCGGCTACGTTCGTGCCAATCCGTGGACGGCACTTCCTGCAAATACCATTGCCGCCAATTGCGTGGCAGATTTCACCTGGAGTGGCCTGGTGACAAGAGTTCCGTTTGCCAGGTCCGTGCTGGATCAAGAGTTCATCCGAACGCTGAAGTTCCGTTGTGGAGAGGCAAGTGTCTCGTTGGTGCCCAAACCAGAAGATCGGTATGCTGGACAGATGGTCGATGTTGTTATATCTCAATGTGCTGTGGTGGGTTCAATGGAAGCATGACACCAGAGCTTGAAAAAATTGGCTGTTGATATCTGAATTGCTGACTGTTGCGAGACCATAATGAGCAAACTTGAAAATGACTCACGAATCTGGTAAAAGGACATGGTAACAAAATGCAGGAGCTGGCAGTGACATTAGAAAGGCGCAGCGTCGAGTCTCGGACATGAGTTTATTGTGGAAAGTATAGAGACGCTGAGCGTTTTGATACGGATCCACACTCACTTACCTGCTGCTTCCATGTCTCTCAAGCTTCACTGGGTGCAGCCATCCACCCATTGCTTTCCTACCTCCACTCTAGTTGTGATCACGCTCATACAAGGGAGAGGGCGAGCAGACCGAAGTCACCAACCCCCAAAACGGCTGCTCCAGATCTAATCTACCCCCATCTTTCCCCCTTTGTACCCTCTCTTACTCGCTTTAGCCCTTCCCTACCGTCCCCTCCCAACCTCTACATCCAACCTCATCCCCCTCGGCCCGCCGCGACTGCCATCCCCCGTCGTGTCAAACATGTCGTCAGCAGCTTCCGCATCATCCCTCCAGCGCCACAACTCGCGCAACCCGGGCTCCAAGGTTCCCTCGATGGCATCGACGATCTTGTCCCCGATTACGGGGAAGAACTTGAACGCATGGCCCGATCCGCCAGTGGCGAGGAAGAGATTTCTGCTGTGCGGGTGCGCGGTAATGAGGAAATTGCCTGATGGCCTGGTGCAGGGATCAGTCAAGGGGTACTTTGGGAGTGGGGATATAATGATGTGAGTTATTAGATTAGATGTGTGGGAGGGAGGCCAGGGGCTAGGGGAAGATAATCAAAATCTATCCATGAAAATATCAAGTGGAAAGGGAGTGCATACGTGTCGCAGTACCAACAGAGCCTTGTTCGGGAGAAGGGACGGTCTGCCAGTGCAGCCAGTTCATGCAACTCCTTCAACTTGACATCCGAGTCTGGATTCGAGGCTGGATCTGGATGCCCAAAGGCCTCTCTGGCTATCTTCCTGCATGCCTCCTCGCCTTCAGGGGGAATCGGGATGGTGGTGTCCGGCACGGAGATCTCGAGCATCTCATGTCCATCCTTTCCTTTTTCTCCATCTCCATCTCCTGCTCCTGCTCCTGGTTCTACATTCTCCGGTCCCCGCATCGCGTCCTCCTCACCCCTCCCATCTGCTCTCTGATCCCTCCTCCGCCGCTGCGCCAGCGCAGGCTCCCGCACCATCCTCGGATTGCGATACCCGAATCCATGCCTGGCGATCTTCAGTTCGCGCCGGGACTCGCCCTCCCTGGCTCGGGGCGGCATGACAAACATGCCGCTGCTCATGTTGAGCTGCACCGGCTTGCGGCTTAACGCCGCATACTCGCCCTCGCTGAGCGGGATGTACGCCAGCACTTGTCCGGTAGCGATGGCGCGACCGCGCAGGTCGACCAGAGTCGGGGTCCAGGATCCGGTGGCGAGGATGACGAGGCTCGCGTGGCGGATCTCGCCGCTCGAGAGTTGGATCCCGGTGCATACCGGTTTGGGTCTGGGCTCGGGGGTTGCGGCTCCGCTTTGGTTGATGGGAGGAGCACGATCAAGTTCAGGTTCGACCTGGGGATCGCTGAAGAGCAACCTCTCCACCCTCTTGCCGCACTCGATCGTAACTCTCCCCTCCCTGTCTTCGCTACGGATCTTCTCCAGAGCAAACGCCACACAAGCCTCCGCGTCGGCCCATCCACTCCCCCAGTTCACGTACCCGCTATCGCCCATCGCGGACGCGTAGCCAGTGATACCACGAACCGATGCGCGGTCGCCGCGCCTGGCCCTCCCCGTCCTCTTTCCCATCCGCTTGCCCGTCTCCCCCTCCCTGACCCACCGCCGCAGCCCGCACATTCTCCAACGCACCCTGCACATACCGCCTCCCGCTCTCCGCCTCCCCATCGCCAACATACCGCTCCTGATCCGCCACCACCACCAACCCACTCTCCATATACCTGCCCCCACCACCCCACCCCTCGCGC
>NW_006916545.1:144503-167110 GCF_000464535.1 Endocarpon pusillum Z07020
AAATAATAGCTTGGATATGTGATTCTAAGCGCAATCGACGTACTCCTTGGATCCAAATTCCAACTATATTAGAGCTTAATGTTAGCTATTATTACATTCGAACTGCTTTACGAAACGCAGGCTATTCACGCCGAGTTGCACGCCGCAAGCCTCCTCTTACTGAACGAAATCGACAAGCACGTCTACAATGGGCAACTGAACATGCTACATGGACTATTGAGGATTGGTATAGGGTTCTATGGAGTGACGAAACTTGGTGTAATGGAGATCGACATACAAAGACCTATGTTACACAACGCGCTGGCGAGGAATGGGACCCTACTTGTATCGTTGAACGCCATCAACGTCGGAAAGGATGGATGTTTTGGGGCTGTTTTCATGGTAATATTAAGGGCCCTGGGGTATTTTGGGAGAAAGAATGGGGATCAATCAAGGAGGAGTCATATCGAGCACGAATTCTGCCAATTATTGATGGTTGGATACAAATGAATCAAAACGCAGGGCATCTATTGATATTTATGCAAGATTCTGCTCCTGCTCATGCTGCTAGGGGTACAATTCAAGATCTTCAAGAGCGAGGGATTATCTACATTCAATGGCCCTCTTTTTCTCCAGATTTGAATCCAATTGAGATGATTTGGAATTGGATGAAGAATTGGATTCAAGAGCACTATGAGGATACCCTTCGAAGCTATGATGCACTTCGGATAGCTATAAATGAGGCTTGGAATGCAGTCCCTATAAGCTATCTTGAGGAGCTTATCAACGAGATGCCTGCCAGATGCCGAGCAGTTATAGATGCTGATGGAATGCACACTCGATATTGATCAATCAATCAAGCTAGTCCTAATTAGGCGATTTCTGGGCACTCTATACTTACTATGGGAAGGAGCTGATACATAGCGTTGTAACTTTACAAGTCGTTGCTAGCGCTATACTAGGGATACTTATGCCTCTCCCCGTAGTACACTAAAATTGCAGTGCATCATGAGCCTCAATTCCTGCTTAAATCTGCGGCCCGATTGATCAGGCTGCAGAATCTTACTAAACTGTACCCCATCAAAAATCAGAATTCGCACGTAGAAGGCGCAGAAAAGCGCACAGAATGCGCAGAATTTACAGAATGATCTTCTGATCTTCTATCCTTCTTGCTTTTTTTTATAAAAAAAGTTACATCTAGTGAACGTGCATTCCACCTTGTAAATAATGTGCAGGACAGTGCTTGTGACCCAGCCTTTAAGTTCCGCAACGAGAGGTCTGTCCAAGTACAATTAGTAGGTGGATACGGAGTACCTCCGTCTCTGACATGTCCTCCTTCACGCTCTCCTGCGTACAGCTTCTGTTCGTGTCTAGGTCGTATCGTCGCTCCTTCGACCTCCAGTCGATATGGCAGCAACAATACTCCTCCGGTAAGCTGGGCCAGAATCGTGCTGAGCACGTGATATCACGCGGTTCTGGACCCCGGTCTCTTTGGCAGAATGCGTCGGATATCAATCATATCATTGACTCGCTCGTCTCTCTTACTTCCTACCATCCTCGCTGCATTGGCCAGCCGCGTACTTATCAGTATCGTTGACGATTATAGAGCATTTGTCACAGCCACATCTGGTGGAGGGAAATAATTGTGAGAGGAATGTCTCTTCGTGGTCCCTCTTATATCAACGTCCATTGAATCTTGACAGCGTTCTTCTACGCCTCTTTATAGCTTCGCTGCCGATGTTCCTCACCCCTACGCTGACAGTCTCGTGGTCCCTCTCAAGGTAGATCAAGGCTCCCCTAAAAGGATTCTGGGGCTGTTGCGGTTAAGCCATCTACATTTATATTGGAGGTTCTAGAGACGCTACTAGTTGTTTAGAAAGAGATGCGACATGAGGAGCACAGTCCCATCAACAACGGCGTCGTACCATCTTACGCAAGTGAACGCTAGTCGATCAAGACTGATAGAAATCAAATGAGGAGGAGGATTATGAGAGGACTGAGTCTATCAGGGACGTCTTGGTAATCGCTAACAATATACTAATATTCTAGTAGTCGACTTGGCCACTTTCTTTATTCGTGATAGACCTTACTACGAATATGACATAGGTTACAGTATATGGAGACAAACAGAACGTAAAAAGCGAGCTCGACTAGATCTGCCATTAATAACAATAAGACTTGATTATCCCTCGTTGAATTCTTTAGACAAATTGCCATCTTGATCATGCATTTGATTATCGATACAGTTAATCCTGGTAATAATGATTTAGTGATCATTGTATCTCAAGAATTGTCGTAACAAAGACTCTCAATGAACGATCAAGTCCACCGGAAGTGGAGTACAAAGTACGAGCTCGAACCAGACTTGAAACAAAAGACGTAAACAGATGACTTTCCGCCACAAGAGACATCAAGAATGAGAAAGCGTAAACTTTTAACAAACATGAACATGCTCTATTCGCTTACAGTACTACCCAGATCTTCGTTTATTCTAGTGACATCGGGACCAAATGCTGTCGTTCCCACAAAGTCTGTACCATCGTCTCGTAACCTCTAACGATGTTGTCTGTAGTATATTATCACAGTGTCCACCTTAAACGTTCTCTCTGTTCAGTAACATCTCTATCACGATCTCGCGATCCTTTGACGATGGTGTCTCTAATACATTGTTACAATGTCCACCTTGAGCATTCACCTCAGTGCTCTTGTTCAGCAACATCGTTACCACCTTCTCGTGACCCATCTGATGATGCTACCTGTAGTGCATTACCAAAGTGCTCTTTCTCTTCTTCTCTTTCCTCCTCTTGCTCTTCTTAAAATGCCAGAAAGCAGTGACAGTTATGTAGTCACTGCTGTTGCATCTTTAATTTGATTATCATATATGTATACATCCAAAGGATCTTTCCTTCTCCCTCATTATCCGAGGCGGTGGAATGGGATGCAAGATGCTGTCGAGGTGTATCTTGTACTATCATCAGTGATCATTCAGAAGCGCATTGCACCTGCTCAGTCTCATCACCGCCCATATTCATTTGCTGTCCAGAAGGTGCTTGGAGTTGTTGGGGCGCTGGCTCCTCGTAATAATTGTCACGGTAAGGCTTTGGCTCCGGCTCGTAAGACGAATTCCAAGGCTGTTTCTTTGTCCCTTTGCACACCTTGCAGCGAAATTTTTGTTTTATCACATCACTATGACCATTACACTCTGGACACAATACAAGAGAGCCCGGTAGCAAGGGACCGTGTTGTCCCATCCTAGGCACGAATGCACAACCACCGCAGTGCTTGCAAGCCATGATCTTGCCGTGTCTACCACCACGTTCATTGCAGGCCCGGCATGCATTTGGGTCCCTGACCATAGTGTCAGACATGTTGGGCTTGTCAGCACCGTAGCCACCAGATCTGAAGAACCGTGTAGAGATTTCTTCCGCATTAAGTCCTGCCGATTCCGTGGTCGACTGTGGGATACTGGATTGGCTTCTTCCTCACACAGAAGTCCGCTTCTTAGTAGTCGATACGTACGGCGTGCTCTTGCGGTCAAATGTGGGGACATCGCATATTGTTGCGCTGGGAACCTCCCATGGAGCCTTTTGGGTTTGGACATCGTCATAGTGGAAGCGGCCAGATGCTCCGTCGTCGATCTTGAGCCACCCCAGAAATAGTGCATCATCAGCAGGTTTTGCCGGCTTCGAACGGTCGGGCAACGGTGACCGTGACGCATGGTTTTGAACCCGCTCTGGATTCTCTATCCATTCTTCGGCAGGAAATGCTGTCGCCGTTGGCTTTAAACCTCTTGCAGGTCTTCCCATGTCCGGAGTGCGAGGGTTGGTGCCGGATCCGTAACCAGAGTCATGCATTTCCGCATGATTCAGAGGAGACGATTCGGCTGGCACGGCGTCGTTCTTGTGCTGCGGTCCGTCAGTCGTCGCTGTTGGTTGCTGTTGATTTGCTGATTGAGCCTGTTGCTGTTCAGCGGCGCCTGGAGGGGCCGAAAGGTCGACAGTCGTCCGTTGTTGCAAGAGTAGTCTTAGCAAGTGGGCAAAGCGCTCGAGTACAACACGCTGTCTCTCTGTAGGATCGGTGTAGGCTGCGAGGGACTGCTGCAGCTGGGCAAGGACCGAAGTACTTGTGCAAATGACATCTGTCCGAGTAATCGGCTGCTGAGTGGACGCTTGACTTATGTCGTCGCTGCTGCAGTTTTCCTGCCGCTCGGTCTCTTTCTCGAGCTCTGGGAGCTTCTCTAGGGCATCATGATGGGCAAGAAGAGCATTCTGAGCCTTGAGGCCTTCTTTTCGTAAGATGTTGTCGAGATCTGGAGCATTATCTTTGCTGGACTCCGCTTTCCGCTTGCTATATCACCTCGACGTTAGTGGACATGTCAATGTGAGGAACGGCCAAAACACTGACCTGCGAGATCGAATTTACCTGCCAGTGAAAATGATGGCGACCAGAAGATGAGCAGTACTCCGCAAGTAGTCAATCTCTCCAACAAGAAGCGCGACTATTGGCTTCGTGAAGTTCCATTTCACCTTCTGCAAGAACGAAATGCCGTCTTTGCCCTCCCAGCGGGAATACGGTGTTTACAAGACCAAGACACCATGTTCTGGATAATGCAGAAACCCGCATACAGAACGCTGTATAAGTCTTCTCGTTCGGTCTCCTCCAAGGCTTGTCCTTCATCTCATTCGAGTCGCTACTTGGATGATGGAGTCAATCTGGTGGTCGTGAACTACGATGTTCAGCGGAGAGGAGACAATGGTTAAAGAAAAATGCTACTGTCGAACATTGGCTCCGAGGAAGCTTTGATGCTGTCAGGTCTGTGTGAGAATGGGTGAGAATGGGCAGCGAGGAAACTTCGGTATGCCATAGCCAAGGGTCGAGGAGGGTATGCAAGCGATTGAGGCACAGTCCTGTCCTTCAAGGTGAGGGGAGACCTTGGTCAAATATTCCTCAATGGTTCAATTGCTTTGTCAAGGAGACAGAAAGTAAGTTGACGAAAGGAATGCCATCCCATAATGGTGAGGATGAAAATGGAAAGGAAGCAAAGAGTAAGCAATCTTTCTCTCTGGGAAAACGGACAAGAGAAGAGCAGAACACAGAATACAGATCTCGATCTATGACTTTCCAAACCAAGCAGACTTGAGAATTGACCCATTGACGATATCTTTGTTTCTATATGCAAGAATGTGTTGGCAGATCATTTTTCTTGATAGACTTCGTGTCCAGCCAATCACACATTGTGGAAGAGGTCATATTGGAGACCGTTGCATTGTGGGCAAAAGATTCTGATGCCGGTGTTGACATTGTCCTGCAGTGAGTAGTTGGGGCGGAATTGTCGAGGTCCTCCGGCAGCAATCCATTCATGTCTTCTGGGTTGGCATTGTGCGCGGATCACATATTTATGCTTGTCGGTGGGTCGTCGTTCCTTGCAGCCTGCGTATGTCATGGTAGTCTTGGTGCACATGGTGGAATTCTTGATCGATGTGGGTATGTGTCTCTCAATACTCGTGATATGAAGTAGACAATAGAAAAGATCAATGCAGGGATGAATGGACAGATGGCTCAGAAAGACTCGGTGAGAGTAGAACGAACGGCAGCATGTCTTGTTTTATACACATTCACAACCTACCTCAGCCTGACCAGACTCGATCAGCACGGGCAGTGGTGCTGTTAGATGTTTGACGCAGGGTGTCCTGTCGCTCGTATTCACGAATGGCCGAGATGGATTTGAAGCAATCTAATCTCGTGTCAGCAAGTTTCCATCCTGTCGCTCATTGCCTGTTCTAGCAATTTCGTCCTACACTGGACATAAGAGGTTAGGGTGTGGGTGACTGAATGAGTGAAACAATTTGCCTGGTTCTGCCTTGGTGAAGCTGCTATCCCAACCAATGGTACGGAAATTGTGAAGATAATGCCAAGAAATGGCACGTGATATTCCGACTTGGCGGTACTTTTGGATTTTACTTCCGGTATTTTCTGCTATGCACAGTTCTTTCTGCTATACCTAGTGCATTCTGCTGTGTACGGTATCTTCTGCTTCTCCTATAGCAGTTATTGTACGGCCGAAAGGACTTGCTCCTGGTAAGACGATCCTCCTCCGCCATTGGAAGGCCAAGAACCATTTGTTTTGGATCTTCTTCATGAGGCCGCATTGGCATATGTTTCCCAGGCGAGGAAGGACAAAAACAAGATAAATTTTGTCACTAAGGTAATACGTATTAGCCTTCAAGAGGAGGGCTACTCGTGTACTTACTATGTAGTGTGCCAGAAGTCGACCGGCTGGCGGAGAAAGAATGGCTCTACCCTTTTTGTCGAACTTCCGAACCGGATTCAGACGAGATGCAGCTAAATATGAAACACGAGAATGCTTTGATTCGTTTTGATTTTGTTTTGGAGACATAGGAATTACACCTCCAGACACTTTGACAGTCAACCCAGTGTTTTAAGTGCTGATATGCCCCTGAAGACACTTATGGTTTGAACTAACACGATGGAAATGCATTCATTAACAGAGGCACAACACTCCCGACTCTGAGGGCTACCGACAAACAGGTCAGAAGGCGTGCAGCATCTACCAATTCACCCGCAATCCACTTGAACGTGGTATCCGGGCTTCCATTCCATACAATGAGCGGCACGCGCTTTCAAGCCTGCTGTCCTCGCCTCCCCCGTCGTCGTTCCTCCCCCTCCGCTGAATCTTGGCCGCCTCGATCGCCTGATATTACCATCTCCCAGTCCGTCGAACTTTGTGAAGCCGAACCCTTCACTAGTAGCATCAATGGGGATGTTTATAGATGTCGTCAAGCACAACGAGTCATCAAGAGCCGCGCTTCCGATCGTGAATTTCGCCTGATGAAAAAGGCAGGGCCCTGTTCCGTCAGACCAATAGGCCGAGTAGTGACGAAAGATAAGCAAAGCGGGAATGTCCTCGTCACAGGCATCATCATGGATCTAGCACTACCATTCGACTACACAGTAATTTCTGCTCAACAACGAGATGGCCTTGCAAGAGAAATGATCAATCTTACGCAAAAACTTCACAATACACAATGTGTCATCCATGGAGATATCAAACCCGAGAATATGCTCATCAGGCGCTCAGACTTCCGCCTCATCTTCTGTGATTTTGCCGAGAGCAGGATCAGAGACGAAGACCCCAATCGGTGGCAAGGAGCAACCACCATCAACTATCTTGCGCCAAATAGAGATCCCAACAAGGCGCCGACCTTTGTCGACGACTTGTATGCGTTGGGTTTGAGTATCTGGCAGCTTTACTCTGGCAGGAAACCTTTTGCCAACCTGGAGCCAGATCAGATCTTGGAGCTGCTGAAGCAGAAGTGGACTGTTGATTTGAACGTCATCACCGATGCCCCAATCAGAAACATCGTGGCTCGATATCTGTCGATGGGTGGCGCCACACTTGAAAAAGGGTATCCATGATTCAGCCGTCTGGAAAGAAGCGTGAAGATCGCTCAACTCGCCTACCAGAATCGGTCTCGACCACATCCCCAAGAATCAGATTTTCCAGCGCTTCACCACATCGCAAGACATGCCATTCATGTGTCAGAGACAATTGACGTAGCATCTGAGCATACGTCCAGTATGATCCAGCAACACGTCTCTATGGCAAACGCTCGCTCCCAACCCAGGGACAGGGGGACCTCATGTTCGTTAGGAGCCTTCAACGCTTCGATTCCCAGCTGCAGACGCTCAAGAGACTCAAAGCGCGGTCCGAATCGATACAAGCAAAGCTGCAGAATGAAATCACATTGGTAAGCTTTACCACATGACCTCAAGACCGTCGACGCATCGCTCAAGCGCGGAGCCATTCAAAAACGCTAATCTTTCTACAAAATCAGGTTTCTCGTGGGAATGTAGAATTGCGTGCATGCTCTTCATTGAATGTGCTAAGGAGATGCAGTCGAATGACGTTGCGCCGAGGCCCCGGGCCAGAATTCGTGAGACTCTGGGCTCAGGTCTCTTACCAAGATCTGGGCCAAAACCAGTCTCACAAGTTCTGGCCCCGGACCTCGGGCCCTCGTGGCCAATAGAGCCAAGCTGGCCGTGCTTGTGATATCATTGTTTGTGCGCCGCGTGCTGGAGAGTCTTACTCTCATTTGAAACGAAGGAGCAGCCAACCCAGGCGCTCGCGAGAACACCATGCACAACCTAATATACAATCTTTTTGACAAGCCAGAACCTCACGCCAGTAGTACGTCCTTGACACAAAACTAATGTCTGGAACTTCTCTTGAGGCTAGGATCATACCACAACACCCTCTTCAATTCCCGGTTCCCAGTCCATGACACTGCCGGGCAATGAGTCGGTGTCGATGCTTGACAAAGTTTGTTTTGAGGTACCATTAAGGCGCAGCTGGTATCGCAGCGACCAACTCTCAGAAGACCGAATCGACAGAGTCTCTGTGTGGTTGCCATTGCTCATAATGCTACTTGAATTCCTTTCACCAATCCGTTTGCTCAATGACTTCATGGAACGGAACCCGCTACTGAACGAAGAACGGGGCGTTAGACTGAGAGTTGGATCAATCGGTGCTATTGGCTGAGCAGGTCTTTCGACATTCGGGATATCAATGTTTTGGGGATGAACCTCCATCCTTGGACACCTTTTGATGAAATCGCTGATGGCGTCAAGAGCCGAGACCATGGATATTGGAGTCAGATTGTTTCTCGTGTGCTTTGAAGAACAACTGCATAAAACTCTGCTTGGGACAGTTTTTCTGATACAATATGATGCACAGATTTGTCAATATCGGACAAATGCAATGAAATACTCTCTGCTTCAGCCGACCAGGTGGACATGCTGATGCCGATTAAATCTCCTTTTAGCGATGCTATATCCACGAGTAAAATGGATATCGCTGCGAAAAGGTCTGGGCTGCTGATTCTCATCCCTTTGCACATCTCGTGTAGCCCTTCCACCTTATCTATCAATGGAGTTCGATCTTGGTCAACTTCACAAGTGAAAGTTTTCCACAATTCACAGAAGAGCATTTTGCTGAGTACTATCCTGATGGTTTCGGAGTCCCATTCGGGTTTCCGACCAGCGTTCACTCCCTCCGCAAGCTTCCAACAAGTGTTGTGAGAAGCGAGTGTTGAGGCGCAGCTGAAAACCAGCTTTCGAAGTCGCCCTTGATATTGATAATCTGCTTCCACCAAACGTCGCTGGAGGTCCAAGGACAACTTTTTGCCAGGTTGTGCTAGAAAGTGGATCGAGTTTGCCTCGATATACTGACCGATCAAATTTGCAGGCACTCCCCAACCTTCCTGGTGGACAGACGACCACAATTCCCAGATTGATAGAGCATGATGAAAGTAACTGTAAGCCTCATCGAACCCATGCACTCTGCGAAGGAGAATTGCTAGCTGAATGAGCAGAGTACATTCCGCTAAATGATCAAGTTTTACGTCTCCAATACCTGGCCCAATGAACCTTTTCATGATGGCCACAACATGGGCAATTTCAGCCGGTGAACTCGCCGCACGCGACATGTTTGAAGCAACCAAGACAATGAATGGGTTGTCGACCAGTTTGGAGTAAACAACCAGCACCCTCTCCCACCACCGGCTGTACAACTTGTATGCTTGTTGATAGGAGCCCACTACGAGCAGGACGTCGGCTTTTCGGATCGCATCCAGTACATTGGTTGAAGAGTTAGGTAGTGCATTGAGTATCTTTTCGGATGACATAAACTTGGACACCAGCCTGGTATATATGTCTTTACGTACACCAGGGGGGGAGGATCGATCTACCGGAAGAAGAGGCACAGCCGTTTTGGTGTCTATGATCGGCGTTAAAGCCGATGCCGTAGGAGCAGGTCTTACTTCTTCCAGATTCATCGTGTTATTAATGATATTCAGCTTTTCCACCGACGGACCATCAATCTCTGGCAATCTTTCAAGAAGGAGACCCTCGCGCAAAACTAAGGCGACATCTGGCTCTGTTTCAGAATGACTCGTCATCGACGTGACGTTCACATCGGACTGACCTACGATAGGTTGCATCGCTGGTGGATCAGCCGGAGATTTGATTCGTCAAACCAGCACTTTCAACTCTGCTTCCACAAGTTGAGATATCCTGTGTAGCGCTTGAATTCCCGGAGAGCTCTGCACGCGGGGGTTTGCCTAAGCCTGGCTCGGCCTGCCCAGTTGTTGTTTCGCTTGACGCCGCGAACGAATGCCCATCTGATAGTGGCTGCCTCACACTTGTGATAGCAAGAGTGGAACCTTGCGGCTTTCTGGAAATTGTCTTGAGCTTCGGGAGCTGCCATTTGTCAAACCTTAGCTTATATTGGTGGCGTCTGGACAACTGTCAGTTTTTAAGGGAACAAGATGTAACCCTAGAACTTTAAGAAGGCGCGCTGTGATTTGGAGGAGGCTTAAGTTGTTAGACATATAAACAGCGTTTACACTTACGAAGCCGTAAAGTGGTGATTGACATTCATGTGTTCGATTAACGCATCTAGAGTCATAGTGGGACGGAGCCTGCATATCAACTCTTTGCGTTGCTCCCACTCAAAATCGGGAATAAAAGATGCCTGTGGCGATCGTGTGTCCCACGTTAAGTGCAACTGAGCCATCTCTTGGGTTGTGCAAATGGCTCAATTTAAGGTCTGGACAGTCAACGTGGAACTAGAACTTGCCCTGGTGGAATGTATTCTTACGATAAATTTGAAAGAACAGCGGAAAGAATTTGGACAAGTTCGAATATGTACATGCTAACAAATTTATACATATACACCATGCAGCGACTGTATAACGAGAGTCGGAAATGCCCGTTTCTTCTACCGGCCTTGTCACTTGCGATGTCCACTTACCTCTTTTGGTAAGCACGATGCAACAACTCAGAGTGGCTGAACATCCTGTTTGACTGCCACTAACTACTACTAGCTTAGAGCTTCAGGTGGGATGCCGCTCCCCGCGTCCAAAATTATTAGGCGAAGACTTCGCCTCGGGTCTCCAATGTGATCATGAATGTACCGTGAGTTTTATGTTTATCAGTGCTCTCTATAACGCAGATATATCAGAGGCCAAATCTTATACACTATTCCTTATGATCCCGATTAGCCCCTTGTAGGTGTCTCCTTCCCTGCGGAGTTTAGCGTTAAGGTGGTACCCGCCAGCCCAGCAGACTTCTATAATTTTGATGTTCCTAATGCCAAGGCTGTGGAAATAATCTCAACGCTAAACACGGGTATCTCTTAACGCTAAACCCCCAACGGCAGGAGGACCACGCAGGGGTCTAGTCAGGCTCACAGGGGATAACATGGATCCCCTACACTAGGAAAAGTGGAAATGACTTAGCCCCTGGACAATATAAGGAGACGAACGACGATATCCCACCAGATCACGTTTTCCTCGTGCTACGGGGCATAACAATGTACGAAATGCACAAATGCCGAAGTCACTAACATCTAAAGTGTTCGATTTCACAAGCATACACCGCATCTCAAGATATTACCCCGACGATAAGACGCTAAGAACTCTGCGAGACGATAGCATGCTACCTGTATCTGCCAATTAAGTTAAAATGAGACAGCAATTACAGGGTGTAGGATGTCAGCGGAAGACGGAGTTCTCCGACCACCGCAACTGTTCGCCACGCGCTATTACTCAGAAACGCATACACTCACAAATGCTGCAGTTAGCATTGCAACGCTGATTTATGATCTTCTTCTAGGTGATTCTATAGCTTGCCTCTTCTATGCGTATATATAGCGGTCATCCTACTCCTCAGGGGTTGAGATAGCAAGTCAATCAATCCATTCCATCTACTTTCTCTTGCTTACTAATCTAATCTGCACTGCTTCATGGCATACTTCTAACATAGGAAAGCTAAACCATACCTAGTATCACGATCTTGTCGGAAAAGGACGTCAAGGGACGCTCGCCACTGCATTAGCCTATGCGCACTTCTAATACCCCCAACCTCTAGAGGACCAAGGCCACTTTCTGTGGAATAACCTGCTTGAAATCTGTTGAGCGAAGTTATTAGGGTATCCTGCACCAAATCTTGACCGCGACTTGGCACCCAGTTGGATTGGCCGATTTTGCTGCCTGACTCAGGAGTTAGTGATTCGGCTCAACTTCGGCTCAGCCTCTGCTCAGGCCGCCTCACTCTTGCTCACCTTCTGCTGCTCAGTCTCGCTTCATCCATACGCGGATCCCTCTTCTAAGCCCTTTATCAAGCCAGTGGAGTGGCTCGGTGAAGAAGAGACCTGTGCAACAGTGGTGGTGTGTAGATCTGATTGTCTACTAGTTGGTGGCTTACCGCCATTTATCCCAACTACCTAGTACTACACTAACTACCTGTTGCTCTACTACTGGTGTGATACTAGTGGCGAGGGGCTGTTATCTCCTGGTGAGCCTAACAAGCTCCCCTTGCCTAAAAAAAAACTTAATGTCCTTATTATGACAAAATATAAAACCGGAAGAGACTATCCACCTTTCTGTCATAAAATGCTCCAGTTTTTCATTGGCTGATAGGGTCTGCCAGCCTAGACCAAATGTAGTTAGCGCCCATAACCTTAAATCAAGTTTAGCCAATAAAAAGCCTCTCTGAGAACCTTATTTGACATAGGTACTAAGCCTAATTAGGAAGTAGCAACACCAACAGAAATGAATTTACCAACGCTCTAATCAACGCACGAAGAAGCAAACAGGGTATCCGTCGTACGAAATGGTCATGTAGCAAATGTAACATCTCAATTTGTTAAAATTCGAGATGCTGGGCGCGTCATTTGCCCTCTACATAATAGATAGAGCAATTCATTTCTGTTGGTGTTGCTACTTCCTAATTAGGCTTAGTACCTATGTCAAATAAGGTTCTCAGAGAGGCTTTTTATTGGCTAAACTTGATTTAAGGTTATGGGCGCTAACTACATTTGGTCTAGGCTGGCAGACCCTATCAGCCAATGAAAAACTGGAGCATTTTATGACAGAAAGGTGGATATATGCTAGCCTGTAGCTATCCCCCTGAATCAGTATCATTACTTTAAACGGTTTAGTGTTCCCATGAGCTATTTCGATTTACCGCGGAAAACTGTGCTGCAGCCTTGGCAAGAAGAACATCAAAGTTGATTTACACTTAAATATATTTCTATCTGCACAACTCTAATTATCAGACTTGAGATTATGAAAATAGTACCATTCGATAGATCTTGAGAATCTGAGCATTTCTACATCTTGAAGTCTCCTTGGGTGATCAAACTTGAACCAATCATTGAATCAGGATGTTTTATTTACAGCAAAAATGAGTGTAGGAAAAACACAACTTTGACTCAGTGGCGCATCAGCTGAAAAGAGAGAGACTACGAAAAGGGTAGAATATTTCGAAGGAAGACCGTGGCCACCCATCAAGTGGCGTTCCTACGTGATGGTGTTGATGCCCAATGGGGACCACTAGCGTTGCTGGCGCAGTCCGGGGACCATTGCACACTTCAACTACCTTGTCTCAAGATGAAACTAGACATTAAGTCCTCGTCTTCCATCACGCTCCTAGTACTGGTTGAGCAGCATGATGACGCTCTCGTTGGGGTGCAGACTCCAAGGAATGTATGAAGATTTTTGAACACCGATCCCATTGTAAGACTGATTTTTTCCATCGCTCACCGTGATCCGCTCACCTCGTGATCCTCACAGTCTTGGCCACGCTGGGCACGCCGTTCTGCAGCACGAACAGCATCCAGTATCCCGGCAGGGTGACGCCGGGATCGGCGGGGATGGTCACGGAGAATTTCTTGTCTGCAGCATTGCCCTTGGTGGCGACCGCCAGCTTGATGCGTCTCATGTCGTTGTTCAGCGAGTGCGTCACGGCGCTGTAGCGGATCAGGCTGGCCACGCCGTCCACGACCACGTTGGAGGTGAACGTGATGGTCTCGCCGAGCTTGTATTCGGTCTGGTGGCCGACGGTGCTGAGCTGCGGCCGCGCGACGGTGGTCTTGCCGTCGGGGGTGAATAGGTAGCCAGGGTGGTAGATCTGAGCATCGTAGTGATTCGCTTCGGGAAAATTAGAGTTGAGGCCGCCACCGCCCACCAGCACGGTAGCGTCAGGCAAGAGGACGGCCCAGGAATGGTACGCTCGGGGGATAGAGTTGGGAGTTCCGTCTCTCCACGTCTTCTTGTTATCCGGCGAGTATATTTCCGGAGTAGATACCCAAGTTGCATCGTGAAAGGGCTCACCCTGGCGCTGACCTCCGACCACCAAGGTTTCGCCGTTGGGGAGGACGATGCCGTTGGCAAAGATGCGTTGGTGTTTCATTGAAGCCACTTTGGTGGGAGACACAGGGGCGTCAACCTGTACTCCCCCAAGCTTGATTTCGAATGCGTTGTTAGTCGCTTCTTTTCGATGAGGGTCGACCTTCGGGTCCGTTTTCCGATCCTCTTTCCAGTAGTGGTAATTGGGAGCACCACCAGCTGTGAGAATGACCCCATTCTCGGCATCATACATTGAAGTGATTCCACATACTGCATCACCATCAGCGACACCAGCGGTCTTGTCTTCGCGGAATCCCGCGGCCCGAATGCTGCCACTAGGGGGTGCGGTGGAGATCCAGTTCATCTGCTTGGAAGGTCCAGCATGAAATATACTATCATTCTTCCATGAAAAGAGCCACGGGTGGTGTTGTCGCCATCCGGTGGCAATACAGGGTACCACGCCCTTGGGAGTTGTACAGTTGACGGAAATGTCCATTTTGATGTTGTTTGCCCTGACGTTGGTCAAGATCGTCCACCCGCGCGTTGAATCAAATATCTCGCCCTCCTTGTCAGCTTCGCCACCCGACCACGTTCCCCCGATCATGAAGGTCTTTCCATTGGCTAGGAACGTCTGGCCTTGGTATCCACGGCCTAGCGCAAGCTTCATGTTCTCACCTTTACTATCTTTCGGGTTCGTCCACGACTTGGTCCGGGAGTCGTAGATGCTGAACTGTTTTGGAGTGGATCCGCCTGTGACGAACACTCGACCGCTTTCATCGTACGAGGTGCCCGGGCAAAACATGTTGTGTCCTGTCTGACTAAGCAGTTCTTCCACGATCGTTCTCCCCTTTAGGTCCCATGTTGCTGCAAAGGTATGCGGGACGCCAGGTGAATTATAGATGTCACGCGCGTCGGATGCCATCGTGATCAAAAGTTGGTGGACCGGGTCCAAGAACGCCGTAACGGGTACCAGAGGGAAATTCAAGGTAACGCCCCATCTTCCTCCTTTGATAGGAGCGGACGGGATGGTGTCAGCAGCGTAGATGTTGAGGTCGCTAATGGCAACAAACTTCTGGTTTCCCGTTGTCCCAAGCACCGTGAGGCGCACAAACTGGACTGGACGAGGTTCAAAAGTGGCGTTTTTTACTGCATTAATCATCAGCACTCTCTAATTCCAACGATGCCAATGATTGTGTAGAAGATACCTACCACTACGATCGTCTCTCCAAAGTCCAAAAGCAGCCAGCTCCCACTGCCCCTTTTCTGGAGCAGTTTCCACTTGATGGCTCAGGACCACACCATCGCGCGTCAGTGGATTTGATGTCACGGCGATATTCTGCACGTTGTATTTCTTTTTGAGGTCAATTTCGATCCAGTGGCTTGCACCAGCTTGACTTTGCCAAAAAGTTTCCTTCCCCTTGGAGTCGATTGCGAGACCGCACGGGTGGTCTGGATCCGAGGTGCTGCATTTGGCCTCGAAGCCTGTCCGGTCTAGGAGATTCACTCCTAAGGGAGGCGCTGCAATGATGACCCCTTGGCCACAGCCGACGTGATTATCGGCTTTACTGCTCTGCAGCAAAGCTTTATATCCCAGTGTAGCATATTTTCTGATTGTCTGCCCGGAGAACAAAGCGAACGCAAAACCAAATATAATGAGAAGGAGTTTGAAGACAGAGGGCAGCTTCCTCTGCTTGGTACAGGACTTTGAGGGTGACGATGGGACATCATCTATGGTATAACTGGCTTTCTCCGAGTCTTCCAAAAGTATGGATTTTTCAGCGGAGTCAGATTCTGCCTCCACTGAGGTTGGCGCTTTGCGATAGAAGCGGTGGAGATTGAACATCATGATCCAGTTGGAAAGCCGAGGTCAAAGCTTTAGTCAAATAGATAGGCTGTGAAGTTGTTTGAGCAACTCAGAGGTTGTTCAGCAGCACCTTGAGCTTATAAGTTCGAAACCGTCGATTTTGGTATGAAGCCGTAAGTGCGATTGAAAGCATGGATCAAACCCGCCAGCGATTCTGCCTCTTCTTGCTGAGGTATTTTGAGGCAGGTGGTTGACGCAACGGCACAAGCGAGCCGCATTCTCATCACGCACAGATCCATCATATGACTGCAGAAATGCTGAAGCATCGACAGCTCTAGAATCCTTTCGTGGCTTCATTTTGGCCGAAAGTACTTAGGCAATTTCAACATGGATAGGATGAAGGCCGGTCCTGCACACATCACCCCACCAACTCAAGCTCAGCTGTGGGGTTTGACGCCATCTTCGCATGCCTTGTTCCAAAGAGGAAATGGCAATAGAGTGCTGTTTGCCCAACGAGGTGGACAACCGTATCCAGTACGGACTTACACAAGACTGGGGTGCCTTCAGCCAATTACGGGCCGAACGGAGACGTCCCGAAGAGGGGTCTCGACCTTTTCGGCCTTTGGCTCAGCTTTCAACAACTGACTGAAGCTCCAGACTAAGATTAATCCATTTATTTTGTGTGACAGCGTTTGCACTGTGGATTGAACCTCCGCCTATTATGTCGTAGAAATCCAGCCGCATCCGTAGGCAGCAACGGCTATGATACGAAGCTGAAAGCTACCTTCTCGTGCTAAACGCTCTTGAGCGACATCAGTGAGCACTTGCATGGCCTCTTCAATTTCGAGAACGCTACGGAGTACTCCGTATCCTTGGAGACAGTGGCTTCATCCCAAATGAGCTGCTCATGAGGAAACAAGGTAACGTGAGCCCGGCCGCAAGTAACTCTTTGAGGCAGAAATGATTGGCTGTGTCCAGCCACGAGATAATGAGACGCTTTTTCAAGGTCTACTTTGCGGAACCAGCCAGCAAACTCATCACAGGCAATGCATCCGTCACCAGGATTGAAACACAGGGGATGCTTATATTGCATTCAAGCGACTAAAACTTTCCAAATTACTGCCATTCTCGCAAGATCGTCATTGCTTAGGCCGTACGTGTGCTGGGCCCGGTGGCGGGCGCGTCGGAACCCAAGGGTGTGCTCAAAGCTGAGATGGGTGGCACGAAGAAGTACTCACCACCTTTTAAAGTCACCAGTGGAGCGAATTCTACGGTTTGCAGACTCTTGTCGCTGCCGAGAAAGGAAGTTTTCAGTTTTCCAGGCTTCCCCTCAGACGAATCCGGGACCTGGCCAATTATTGGGTCATGACCAAAGTCGGCATTGCGGAACGTTGGTTCATTGCTCCAACTCGCCTGCATGTGCTGGAAGGAATCCTCAATATGACCTTGGTAGCATGCAAACAAGAGTCCACGCGTCGATCCGTCATTTTCGTGTCCCTTATAGTCAAGTCCATATGGGATCCCGTTGCGGATCATTCTCGTGCGACGACACCTCTGATCAGGCTCATTACCGTCAAGCTTTTCCCGGATATTGGTCTTTCGAATATGTGCGGATACAGGGCATGGTGATTCAGCACCGTAAACAAAGTTGTTCATCACCTTCGCTTTCCCCGGATCTGCCGTGTCTTTTGTTTCAAAGGTGGCAATTGGAGCTCCTGTTGTGAGAGTTATCAGCAATCGAAAAATCCTGTAAGGCAAAGAATCAATGGCACAAACTGTCACTTACCACTTTGCCACCTTCCCATGAGTTTGGCACCCATCTGCTCTTGGCTTTCACATTTCGTGGCCGCCCAGTATTTTTTTGTAAGGCACTCAAAAGCAGCAACATCTTGCTCGAGCTTGCGAAAAACGAGAAAGGATCCATTTTGCATCCACGCAGGGCGCCGAACATCCTGATTCTCGGAGGCGGTCTTGTCTGTCACAATGAGAAGTTCTTGCGCAGTATTCATATTCGGCTCCGGCGCTGGGTCAGGAGAATCAATTCCATTCATCCGTGGCTGGGAGATTCCATCCTCAAACCCGAAGCTGTCATTAAGAACATAAGCCAACAAGCTAGCTCCTTTGGATTGGGAGAAACCATCTTACTGTTCTTTGCCACGATCATTGGGCCTGGTCCAGCCGACAACTTGAGAATCTGTAGGCGCGGCATCTTCAATGGCTTCGCCGTGCTTCAGAGTCACCTGGATCCTCATCAGGCGTTCCTTGACCATCTCCGGAGAGCTTCCGGCAATCTTGAGCAATCCATGAATTTTGGTCGATTGAAAGAGAACATCCCACTTTTTGGTAGCAGGGTCGTTTAGGGTGGTGCGGACTTTATCTGACGACATTCCCGCAACAAATGCCGGGTCTGTGTCTTCAATATCAAGCAAACCTAGGTTTTTCGAAGGAGAATCGTCTTGTATCTAAGACAAGTTAGCATTCAGTGACGGACATCATTGATGGAATAACTTACGGCCTTTAGGCCTTTGCTTGTAAAGGCAATCAGGGCATTCGCAATAGGCACAGTCGGAGGATGTATCTCCTTTTTTGGAATCCCTTTGAGCTTCTCTGCTGTAATATATTTCTCCCTTTCCATGGATATGAAGTTGTGGTCATCACGAGCTTTCTTCAAACTTGAAATGAGTGGTGGCGTCTGCGTCGCCAAGACCTTCAGACGTTGAGAAAAGAGGCTTGCTTTGCCTGTCTTGATTGAGAAAAAGTAGTAGGTCTCATGGTATTTTGGGAAACCTTTGGTCCAGATATCACCTTGAATGGTCCCCAACTGCTCGGGAGTCAGCACCGGATGAAGGTCCACGACAGGCGGAGGCGGGTCCATGACAGGCGGAGGGAGCTCCATGACAGGCAAAGCAAGATGAATTGTAGAGCATAGAGGTCTACGTAGAAGACTTCAAGATAGCTTGGAAGCTCATGGACAAGAAAAAGCGATTGAGCACCGGCGTAAATGATCAGTCAAATACTGAGGAGAAGGGAGAGAGTAGCCAGCTATGAATGCATTCCCAGACTTTGTAATTTTGACTTCTGGCCTTGTGACCGATCCCCAGAAGATCAAGTGGATTCTGTTCGGACTTTTGACTGTTGAGGACAGGCTCCGTCTAGTGTAATTGTGTACGATGGAGCAGCTGTGGTATGGCAAGGATTTGTTCTTTCGGGACAAATCAGCTGTCAACGATTACAGCGACATGCACGGAGCAGTAAATGGTAGATACCAACGAGAAGACAGAAGCTCACCGAGCTAGTTTGCTCCTCATGAATCTAGAAGCCTGTTCAAGACAGTCATTTTCCATCTGGTCCATTCATCACATCGGTAATCAGCTTACTCGGCCTTTACAAGGCTCTAGAAGCCTGCAGAAACATGTTTGCATAGCTAGCTTCAGTGCAAAGCTTGGTGGTCAAGCCTCAGGTCCCAACCTCTTTCCGGCCTCTCCAACCCAGGATAGCGCATACAGCCCAATTTGTAAGCTTGAGAGGAGTTCTAGCAGCTGACGATGAGGAACCTACTGCTCAACCAAGACACCTCGGCCAGAGGAAGCGGCGCCGTACAGACGAGAGAACTGGCGCAAGCTCCTCTATCACTAGTCGTGGGCTGGGCCGGGTTCTTGATAGTCTCGGAGGCCGGGGCAACAAGCCTGCGGGTAGCTAGGGCCCTGCGGTGGGGAAGGGTCTGAAAGACCAGGTTGTAAAACGAGTTTTAGGTACTACAGATCGTCGTGGAAAAAGCTGTTGTGCTACTGGCTGTTATGCTGCATACCGTTGTAGCACGAGTTGTAGTACTACAGATCGTTAGTGGAAATGCTACATGCCGTTGTAATACGATTTGTAGTACTACAGATCGTTCAAGCTACTGTCTTGTAGCTTAGGACCGGATTTCAGAGCTCATTCTCGTAAAGCAGGAACTTTCTCAGAAGGGGACTGAAACTGGTCTCCTCGCCTTAAAATATAAAAGTCCTCAAGATATTTATTAACCCACACGTTGTGGCATGATAAAAAGGAGGCAGGGGCTCGACTGGGCCGCGCTCAGGCGGAATGCTTCAGGGCAGTACCATTTGGCAGTACCATCTGGGCATTGGCGTTCAGACACTGTTAACCGCCGACCCTATCAAATTTGGGTGCGTACTTGGGTATCAAGTGTCCAACGCGTGATTTACTACAACACGTTTAGGGAAATTCCGTTCGTACGGTGTAGCCTCTATTCTGCGGTACTGGGTAAATGAGGTTCTTGATGTTTGCCTACAGAATGCCTCCCTCTCCATTGCCTCCACCGCGGTCTTTACTCTGCGCGTGATTGCATCATGATGCTTGAAATTTGGCCTCCAAACAGGGTTCTTTACCTGTTCAGGTAGCTTTGTAGGTGACTCTGCCTCCCTCTGAACCTGTTCGACCAACTGTACAATCTGGGCGTTGGCCTGGAGGATGGCCTGATCGACACGGGCCTTAGCCTCGCCCTGTAGGCTATCTCGGAGGTCAATCAACTTCTGGGCGCTCTGAGTGACCTGATTCCGAAGGGGGGAGATAGGCAGGGTAATGGTGTTGATCGAGGGCTGCCAGTTGCCGAACCGAGTGGTAGGGCCAAAGATCCACCACCGTGGGTGACAGAGAGAGTGAGGGACAGGCTTCATACTTTTGTAAGACTTCTCTCAAGGCAAGGATTCGACACTAGCTGCCTTGCATGACAGTGCAGATATTGGCAGCTGACGCGGTCGCCATGTGTGTTCGCATTGTGTCCCTAGCAGAAGCCGCGTATATTTATAATATCCTGAGGGAGGAGGTCGCAGAGCCAGTTTACGCCGTTCGCAGCCTATTATGTCTTGTCTTAGTGTCCATTCAGCCCATGAACAGCGACGATGCTGATGCAAATATCAGAACGAGTCATATAGCACTAGACAATGGCTTACTAATAATAGGATCAACGCCGTCTGCAACTGTCTTCAGTCCTAGAGGAACTATGTCCAGAGCAGCTTCTGATGTGGACAAAGAGGTTTCTGTCTATTACAGGCATCAGCTGTTACAGCACGTGAACACGCCAAGCACCGACAGGCACTACGGAGCTGCCTGACACTCTGCGAAGGAACTATGACAGACTTGGACAGGACTGGACCCTGAACTACACACATGGTCAGACCTGGACAACGTAATGATCAGAGGTGATCAGGATGAGCACTCATGAGCAATGATCAGAGGTGATCAGGATGATCAACTCTGAGCACGAATCTCCTACTCTATATAAGCACGCTCATTTCCCAGATAGTTTCATAGTCTTTATAGTCAACTCATGTTATCAGCTCATACCTAAGTTGAAGACATTCTAGTATTGTTTACTACACTTCCTGTTCTATCTAATCAACTCTTTAGACCTAGCTTCTAGTTAAGACTTGTCTTAACTAGTTAAGCCCTAATACTTTGATTACTACTCTTAAGAACACTGAGTATAGTTAAACAGATACTATATATATCACCTAAAAATATATACTATATTAGTTATCTTAGAGCTAATAAGCACCGCTACTATTAAAGGCTAAGGAAGGAACGTATAGTTTAAAGTTGTACTACTAAACCTATTTTATAGAGATAAAAAGAGACTTTAAGAATTCTTAAACTAATTATAAATTAACTTCTTATTTTATATATAAGTAATAAATACTAATAAAAAGAAGATTTTATATATAGTCATCTTTTTTTAAGGGGCTATATACAACTAGTTTAAACCTTACCTTAAAGACAAACTTAAAAAGGCAATAAAAGACTAAGAACTAGATACGTAACAGATCTTTTATAGTTTTGCTAACTTTATAATTAAGATTAAATAAGTATATAAAGATATAAACATAGTTAAGAAAGCTAAAAGAAATCTATTACAAATAAGGCAGAAGGGATCTGCTACAGACTATACTTTTAGGTTCTACTAAATCGCCTTACAAGTAGACTAAAAGGACTCTGCCTTATTAGTCGTCTTTTATAAAGAGCTAAAAGACTCTATTAAAGATAATTTATCTAAGATTAATTGACTTAGCGAGTTATTACTCTTAATTAAAATAATAATTAAGATAAATAATTAAAACTATAAAAGACAACTTAAAAAAGGAAAAAAGAACTATATTATTATTCTAATGTAATACTAAGCTAATATATAACATTTAAAACATAGGGTTTAAGGATATTACTCTGTAAAACGAAACATGTCTATAGATTTAAATATAACTTAGAAAGAAAAGAAATAAAGGTTACTTAAGAAGAATTAGGATAGTAAAAGCAAATAAAGAATTTCTGGTGAACTTGTAATAAAGAGACATAAGAAAGAACTATGCCTACGTTGCGAAAAACCTAGCTATTATACTAAGGATTACAAAGACGCAAGGCAATAGTTAAGCATTACAGAAGAGAGTCTAGAGGAAAACTATAAGCCTTAGAGAAAGAACTAAGCAGATAAGAAATCTATAGAAAAGAAAGGCGACCCTAAGGAAATATTATAAAGATAACTAAGGAAAAGTATGCCTAAGACGTTATATTATCTATTATTTTAGATTATTTATTATAATAATAACTATAATATATATTTA